>NW_027255128.1:0-40361 GCF_042242105.1 Pempheris klunzingeri
TATAATTTATTAATTACAATAAATATTATATTATAAAATAAATATATTTGAGCCCCCTAATTTTTTTACTTTTTCATTTCCCCTTTCAATGATCTAATTAGATAGTTAAAGTCATTATTGATAATAATAAAGCTTTCAATTGTTAACAGCGTTGCCAAGAATCATACGACGTAGTAATTATACAACAATCACGCATGCTAACTACAGACGGGTTTATATACACTCACGTGTTTCTAGAACATTCTAGTGTAATCCAGATGCCCCAACATCACTCCCTCCTTCTTTTGGATTATCATCGATCGAATCTAGGTGAGCCGATTGAGCGTTCAATAACTGGTTTGAGTTTATCAAAATTTGTGACCAGCATTTTCCCACCTTTATCTAATCTATAAACTGAATCAGATATTCGTTGCTTGACTACATTTGGGCCATCATAATAGGGATCCAGTTTATTTTTCTTAGTATTTATGGTTACCAAAACTTTATCGCCAACATTTTAGGGGTCGCCGTACGCATTTTTGTTATATCTTTTGCTTTCATCAACTCAACCTCCAAGTTTTTGCTCCCTGCTTTTTGTGCATTTCTTAAATCCATCATGAGGTTTTTGACGTTATTATCAAGTTGATAAGGTGTTGAGTAAGTGTTCAGCATCACATCAACTGGGGATTTTATTTCCCTTCCAAGCATCAAATATCAAATTGTTCGGACAGTACTTTGAAGCACCATGAAGTGCTGATCTGTATGCCATCATCACTAAAGGAAGCAGTTCATCCCAGTTATTATGATTTCCTACCATCTTGCGCAGCATATCAATAATAGTACGGTTTAAACGTTCCACCATTAAATTCAATTAGATTTTGGGTTGTAAGGACACTTTCTTGTTTTATTAATGCCAAATATTTTGCACATATCACGAAAAAGTTTAGATTCAAAATTTGTTCCTTGATCGCTGTGAATACTTCTAGGGATTCCAAAACTCGAAAAGGGATTTTTTACCAACTTCCTCGCTATTGTTTTAGATTTTTGGTCTTTTAAAGCAAATGCTTCGGTTTATTTTGTGAAGTAATCTTGAGCTACATATATATATTTATATATATATATATATATATCTGGTTCCACTCAGTGGTCCCACTATATCAATTGCCACCCTTTCCATTGGATAATTTGAAATTTTTGTGTTTAGTTCAGATACAAATTTTTTTGTTACACATCATTATAATGGTACATTCCACACATGATTTGCACCAGTTGCGAATATCCTTCCTCTGACAGGGCCAGTGAAATCTTCTTTTTATTGTTTCAAATTCTTTATTGAGGCCAAGGTGACCAGATGATACATTATCATGTGCTAGCTTAAGTACCATACTTTTCAAACTATGTGGTACAACAAATCTGAAGAAAGGGTTGAGCGTGTATTCATAACTAAATTTTATATAAAGAATACCATTGACTAGCACTAAACTTTCTCTAATCATCCAAAACATCTCCAGGTCTTTTGATCCACTTTTTGGAACTTTTAACGGGAATGATTCATTCTTAATCCATTCCCTAACTTGAATTATTGTAGTGTCTTCCTCTTGTTCAGTTTTAATCACACTTGAAGACATGTCATAAAGAGCCGCTGCGCTGCAAGATGTTTTCGGAACTATTCTGGACAACGAATCCGCATTAACGTGTTCTTTACCAGGTCTATGAATAACTTCAAAGTTGTACTCTGCTAGTTGTTCTGACCATCTGGCCACTTGTCCTTCGGGGTTTTGAATGATAGCAACCACTTAAGGGAATTATGATCAGTTCTTATCGTGAGCTTTTTGCCTATCAGGTATGTTCTAAAATATTTCATAAAGTCAACTAGTGACAATATCTCCTTCCTTGTAGTACAGTAATTTCTTTCTCTATTTAATAATGTGCGACAACTTTTTCATCGATATCAATTACTTGCGATAGATCTCCGTCTATAGATGTATTGCTCGCATCAGTATTAAGTATAAATGGCTTATCAAAGTCTGGCACATATAGTTCTACAGATTTTACCAGATTATTCTTCAGAAGTTCTTCAATTTCACTGCATTTCTCATCCCAATTCCAACAAACATCTTTTTTCAGTAATTCAAGCATAGGAATTGATAAGTATGAAAAATTTTTCGCAAATCTTCTGTAATAGTTAGCGTGACCCACGAATCAATGCAACTCCTTGACATTCTACGGTTCTGGCCAAACTCTAATAATTTCTGTTTTTTCAGGATCAGGCTTTATCGTATTCCCATAGATAATTTGACTTCTTTCTTGGCGAATACGAACTTTTCCATGTTGATTATAGAGGTTTGCATTATGTTTTTAACAGCAATATTATGTGTTTCCAATGTTTTGCTGTATATTATAATATCATCAAGGTAAATCAAGCAAATGTTTCCAATAAACTCTTTAAGAGTCAGGTTCATATATCGTTGTAATGTTGCTGGTACATTGCAAAGTCCAAATTGCAACATTCTAAATTGATATATGCCATCAACACCGTAGAATGCTGTTTTCTCCTTTTCTTCACAGTGAATCCGTATTTGATTGTATCCATCCTTCAGGTCTAGCACAGTGTAGTATTGAGCGTTCCCAAGCATGTCGAAGATGTCGTCAATTGGTGGCAATGGGAAAGCATCTTTAACAGTAATTGCATTTACTGTTATGTAATCAACACAAATCCGAAATTTCCCGCATTTTTTGGGAAAAATTATCGCATCGGATTCCCACTGTGAACTTGACTGCTGTAAAATACCTCTATCGAGCATATCTTTAATCATATCTTCCATTATCTGTTTGCGATAATGAGGAATTCTTCTTCTGTAATCTCTGATTAGTTTAGATTCTCCAGTGCTAATTGTATGTTCGATATTTACTTTTGATTCTTTTCGAACATCAATTGTAAGTGACGTGGTATGTGCTCCCCTATCATTATGGTATATTTTGAATTTGTTGCCACCAGCACAAAAGTAAGCTTCCATATGTTCTAGTGCATCCATCTCAAGGATACATTCACATAAAAGGTTTTCAACTATATAAAATCGCTGCTTCCACGACTTGTCCTGGTAACAAACGTTCATATATGTCACTCCTATTGTGTACATGTTTTTTCCTCCTGCTGATAATAATTTCCCGCTATCAGCGTATAGGTCTTAAACATTGAGAGATTTAAACACATCCAGTGTAGTGTTACATAATTGCGATCCAGTATCAAGTAGTCCTTCGACTTGTTTGGTCCCAATGTTGACACGCACGAAGAAACGGGATGAATATTAATCTCTAACAGTATCATATTTATAACAGTGTTTTTTAATGTGGCCTCCCTTCCACAATTATAGAATTTGAATTTTTTCTTTCTTCCCTCCAATCTGTCGAATCTTTGCATTATCATCCCAAGCTTATCCTCTTTTTTGATTGCAAGTATCGAATGAGTATTAGCACCTTCAACACTATTGCACACATCAATTTTGTTCATAGCAGACTCCAATTTTTTAGCTGAGGCAAAGGCATCTTCGAATGTAGCAGGGGTTTTGGTCAATAAATTCTTTGTAGTCTCGTTAGAACAAACACCATGGACGAATTGGTTTTTAATCATTTCATCCAACTGAGTAAACTCCACCAAGGAAATGCTTCTTTACCTTTCCTTCTTAGTACTTTAGCATTATCCACCAAACTTTGTAATTCCTTCTGAGAAAATTCAAAAAATTCTCTTTGACCACATAGCTATCTTTAATTTTCCCAAACCTTACTATCAAATATTTCTTTACTATATCATATGAGGAATTCATATTAAAACCAGCCTCCTGCACTATTTTGAATATTGGGACAGGTAAGGATACTAATAGTTCGAGTGTCCACTCCTCTGTTGGTATATTATTTTGTAGTACCACTAAATCATATTTAGCTGCCCATGATACAACGTCTTCTGGATTGAATAGGTCCATAATAGCTGACGCGTCAATGTTAAGAGCGTTGCCAGGAATCATATGATGTAATAATTATACAACAACCGCGCATGCTAACTACAAACGTGTTTCTAGTACATTCTAGTGTAGTCCAGATGCCCCAACATTGATAATATGGGTTATATTTTTCTGTGTCTTATAGGCAATCACAGATATCTACTATGATTATAAAAAATTCCTTGTTAAACTTAGTTTTAATTCAAAATTTTACTAGAAATAGTTTAGAGTAATTTTAAGTTATAGCAATTACTTAATTAATTATTTTATTAATTAAATATTTAATTATAATACTTTTTACCCATTTCTCTATACTTTATCATTCTCATAGTAATACTCAAGCTATGGGACTTCTGTTAGTCTTAATAAGTGGGGATCTTTGGCCCTGGTGTTGTATACAATATTTCTAGGTAGTTAATCTATCCATTTATATTTATAATATTTTGCTTCTTTATATAGTTAGAATTTTATAAAAATTTATTTAAAATGTCTGGTAATTCACTATTGTATCTTTAAAATGGACAAGTTTATTTCATATTTTCCTTTTTATCACAATCATTATTTTTTTCTGTATGTTCTGTATTATTAGTATATAAGGTTTTTACTTAAATTTAATCAAGATTATCAAATGCCTATTTGATTTTAAAAAATTCAAATTTAAAGTTCGATTCCTAATCCTAGACATTTTGTATGAAAATATCATAGTTTTTCTTTATTAAATTCTATAAATGTAATATAGATCCTATGTAATTTTAACTTTTTTAGTTACGAGGTAAATCTCCTCAATGGGCTTATTGAAGTTTGAAGTTGAAAGTTGTCAGACTTGCTTCATTAAGTGCTTTATGCAACGCAGTGGTATCAATCATCCTAATTCACACACACCCAGCTCTTGCTTAATATTGCTGATATAGTATTTGAGTTTAGCCACTGAAAATTCTCGTTTTGAAGCGGTCGCCACACCTACTTTATCCCTCTATCGGACGTTGGCACTTTAAGAATCACTTCAACGACGGCAGGAATTTACTCCTAGTGCACCAGCACTTGATTTTACTACTCTTATCAGGCTTTTTTCAACTACCCGCATAGTATATAGGTTTTTAAGAAACCATAAAATTGCCGTAGGGTTCCTACTAACTTAGGAATAAGGGATACGGAATACCTAAAATAGTGGGGGTTGCGAACACTATCATATACCACTAATCCATCAGTGGGCTTGTTTGTTATTTTAACTTTACTGCTATAAGATTCGCTTTTTATTTATTTATAATTTTTTACATGTCTTTTTGGTAATATAATTAGCTTTATTTATCTGAATTGGTAAATAAAAAGCCATCTTTATAAATGATCATTACGTATTAAGTCTTTTATATGGATCTAATTTCCTTTAATTTATTTGAGTATATATTCCCATAAAAAATTTCTTTATGTGCTAGCTACAACAATTTCTTAAAAATATGTTATAATTATGAATAATTAAAAATATTATGACTACTATGATACAAAGTATAGTGTAATTTGGAAAAAATACAGAAACATAATTTCTGTGGTCAAATAGCCCCTCTTGAGTTAAAATTTGTAGGCGCGAGTATCAATTTTAAATATTTTATTTTTATAAAGATATATTATATTTTTAGTGAACAAGAAATAAAATAATCGAGTCTATTTATAAATAATATAAGGCTTTCAATAAATAATTTATAAATTAACTATATAGAAAAGCAGAAAATTTATATAATTGCCATATTCTAGTTTGTCGTGGGATTTTTGATTATTTTAAGCTCATGCCACATAAAGAAGTTGAATTTTGTAGATAAAATTTTAAATAAGATGTAAATTTAAAAATTGTTTTTAATTTTTTATACGAGACTATCTAAGTAATATTTTTCGAACGTTTCTTAAACACTAGAATAACAAAAACACTACGTCTGGTAATCCAAAATATGTTGATACGTTTATGATTATTTATATGTCTAAGTGACTGGTTATAATATTGAGTTTTTTTTAAATCTAAAGAAATTTATTGGCAATGAAGAAAACTATGTTAATTATTGGAATGTAAGATTAATTCATTTGAATATGGTAGATGGCAAGTTCTTTAACGTATTAAATAAATATTGATATACATTAGTGATTTTTTGTAATAATTTAGTTAACCTATCAGATATAGTAGACAACGTTCATCATTTATATCGGAAAATTTCGTTTTTTAAATGCGTTAAAAAGATTTCTTAAAATTCTATTGGGATGTGAATTTTCAAAAATTTATTAACAAATTAATTTCTTATAGGTTTCTAACAAAGCAAGCTAATTTATTTTGAAAATTACACTCTGAATCTCGTTATACCATAAGATAGCTGAAAAATGGCCAATTGGTATAAGCTGCTGTTCAACAATCCAACAGTTGCATGTTGCAAGGTCCATTTTAGTGAATTATTTAGTCTTATTTCATCTTTCTTAATTTTTAAACTCTTTAGAGTAATTACACGTTCCTATAAAAAAATTACTAACCGTGCTGGTAGTGGGAGATCGCAAGATGAAATCCAGTGTTGATGTATTATGGCACGAGAGTTATCTCAGTCTCATTAGAGTAATTCTTGCTGGGCTACTGTCAACTAGATATTTCTATATGGTATGGCTATTGTTACTTTAGAAAGTAGATATTTAGTGTATAACGCCTACACTAGCTCAGAGTAATAAGACATACCCTGGTGGTGCGAAATATGACGGTTAAATCCGCTGCAGTGTCTATAGCGTTAAGTATATCAAGCCTCACTAACTTTAAAATTTAATAAGCTGCACTAAAAGTTTGAAATTTAAATAATTTGGTAATATACTAAGCTATATATATTCGTAGATTTGTAAGCTTATGTCATATACAACTAACTTTTATTCTCTTAGAAACATCTAAAATCTCTAAAATTAGTCATCTTATGATACAAATTATAATAAATTAGATTCAAAAATATATTAAAACCACTTAATTAAAGATTTATTAATTATTTTATACTAATATAATTTTGAAAAAAAATTTTTATAAATGTTAGTCAAATCTTAGATAAGATTATTTGAAAATTATTGAATTTTCAACATTTTTCGGAAATAGCCTCAAAAATGAATTATAAAATTCCACATATAAGGAATATACAAAGTAAGACTTCATTTGCGATTTTTTGTTAAAAATAAGCTACGTCAAATACTTTAGGAATAAACTACATAGTCTAAATAATTAGCTGAAATGAATGTTATAAATTTAATACTTTTTACAAAAATGATACACTGTGAGTATACGAAAGAGAAGAATATTTGCCTATTACTGCTAAAAATTATAAATTTTTTAAACTTTCTAAAAATTGCTGTGGAGTTTAAGTACTAAGCTAATTCGTGCTATTCTCTTCAATCTCCTCATGGCAAAATAAAAAGGCATAGTCACTATTATGCATATACTTCTAACTTGATTAAGTGTTTCTTTGAAAATATTTACACAAAATAAGGAAGCATTAATCCAGATGATTTGCTTTTTATATTCTGGAAATTTATTTGCATGCGCCTCAGATTGATTTAGTTTGACTTATATTTGCACATGTTTCTGCATTAAATTGTATGAAATGGTTAACAATTTCATGAATGTAGCTATAATCGCTAAATTTTCAATAACCTTTTCTGAAGTCAAGCTATATTATTATTAATAAATCTATCCTTACATTTTCTAAGATTATTTAGTGAAGGGTATCTCTGTCTCTTTTCGTCGTAATCTACATAGAAACTTTGAAGTTTTCGAAGATTTCTCGAACTTTTCAATTATTCTTATTTGATAATATTCTACGACTTTGAATTTTGTTTTTTATAGTTTTTATTAGTCTGTTTATACAACGATTTCGTCTCTCTCAATCATTCGAGAATGTTCCACTACATAATTGGAGTAAATTCCTGGTAAAGAATTTCTAATCAACTGTAGTTTTTGAAGAAAATTGTATCCCTTTCGAAAAAGTGTTGACAACTATGTCAAATGAATAGTATTATATCATTTATAGACTGAAAAAAATGCACTTTAAAAGAGATCCTTTTTGAACAAAAGTATATTTTCTGCACTTTTACAATAAAAACATATTATTCAATGCATATAATACGTGGTATTAGTTGCATCTCGACATTGTAACGGAAACCAATTTGACATATAAATTAATTAAATTACAAAAAATCAATGAAATAATTTTTGCTTTATCTCAAACGATCAATAAAAATGCATTAATTTGATCCACAACAACTTTTTTTACGTCTGGTAAGTGTACACTAATTTCTACCACTTATTGTTAATCTTCTTCAATTTACCCGAAAGATTACGGTAGTTTCCGCACCTTTTTACGTGCCTAAACTCTACTGTGGTCATGCTTTAGAATTATATTTATATACATCCCATATGATTTAGAACTTTAGTTATTTTTTGGTTATACTGCATCATAATTAGCAGAAGTTGGGGTTATAATGTGCGCGCTTGCAAAAATAATTGAATATTCAATTAGAATATAAAATCATAATGTATATTAAAAAAGTGCTAAGTTCACCATTATAATTTTTTATAAGCACAATTTTTGAAATATACCAATTTATGCTTTTAATGGTTTCTCTTTGTACAATTTTGATACTACCACTTAATAGTTCCAAAAGCGTATTCAATTGTGTATGTACGAACTGGATTGAATTAAAATGTATCCTACAAATCTTTGATTGTTGATGATAATAACATAGACAAAGCTTAAGCTCGATATACTATTATATCACATAGAGCCATTTGAGGGTATTTTTGAACCTTGTTCAGCGCTCTATATGTTAATTTTCTCAAGAATAGCTTAATTTCTATATTAAAAAATCTTGTAATTAAATTTTCCTTTTTATCAATTCATCAAATCTTATATAAGTGTTGATTCTTTTATATTCTTTGACATTATATTTTTTTAAGGGCGGTAATTTCTTCGATTTCTGCAACAAACCCTTCACTAAAAACTTTCACTAAATCTTCATGAAATTCTAGTCGTGAGATCTCTAAAAGTACTTTTGAGCTCCAATATTGTAGAAAAAAACATTTGCATGAAATCTAATGTCTTTATATGTGACTGTTGGGCTTTGCACAGAGGTAATTTTTGAAATAAAGCATTTCCTTAACGGAACCTTTGATACTTCAAAAAATGGTGTCAATTTAAAAAAATTCTTTTTCACAAACAGTAAATCCTTTTTTTAAAATAAATTATTAAAGTTATATCTTCAATAGTTATGTTCATGTAGCTGCCACCAAAACACGAAGAATCTCCAACAGTGAAAATATCAAGTAATATTTTTATAGTATAATTTACATCATCGCCCAAAAAAATATACTCTAAGTGTGATCTTATCCATGTTTTCTAAAAAAATTTTATTTCAACTTTTCATATACGTTTGTGTTTTCGAAACTAGTCGAAGTTGTGTCATGTATACCTTAAGTTAGCCTTAAAAGTAATCTTATCCCATCCAATGAATAAAAAGGTGGTTCTAAGTAGTATAATCTTTAAATTATTTTGCTATTTTCTTATTCCAATAGTAATGATTTTATTAAAATTATTGCAAAAAAATAATAAAGCTACATAATCTGTGCATAGTGAACTTTTTGAGATTTTGACAACATAAGTGAATTTTAGGTTTCATCGAATTGTACCCAGATGTGATTGTATAAAAATATAAGTCGCTTAATACGCAAAGAAATTTTTTGATAACAAATAATTAAGTATATGTGAATAAGCTTACTTAACTTTTTATTAATCATTGTTTATTATTTTTAAAAAAAAGAAGTTTTTTTAATAATTCTAATTGGAGCAAATAGAGACACAGACCAGCTCAACTATAAGATGCGCACGTATACTGACTGTGTTCGTGAGCTTATTTTGATCTTTGTTATACGTAAAAGTGTCACATGCGTTCGCTTCCCGGAAAAAAATATTTTTGCATCCATAATCATTATCATTAAATTAATTAGGTGGTTTTCTATCACGACTGGACGAGCCCTTGTTATTCTGCTAAGAAGAGTAAGGTATCACACTCTTTGCATGTATCATTTAGTTTCTAGAATTTTTCATAAAGTGTAAGTCATCCTTTCCAGTAGATTACATCAAAGAGCTCAGGTATTTTAGCGATAACGAAGAAGAGCCATGGTTCTTTATTGAGATCTTATATTTTTCTTGGGCACGTTTTCGAGTCATTGTATTTCTTTGAAACATCTGAGGTGTGTTTTATATAATGATTTGCTGTTTTTGTTATTTAAATTCATAATTTTAGAAAGTGATATTGCTCGATCTCTGTATGATGAACCTATGTTCAGAAAGTAATTATTAATTGTTGTAAGATCACTGGAAAAATAAGTTTGTAGAACTTTTAGTATTTTGGAGTGTCAATAGAGCCATACGAAGAACTTTATTTAAATTTTGAAATCATCTGTAGCGAATAGAGCAGCAGAATAACTATATATGAACACGTCTTTATTCATAGTTAGCGTTAATCTTTGTATTACGTAATAACGTGGCATTAATAATTAATGAATTTTGAAAATAAAACAAAAAATAGCATTTAAATTTACTCACAGGGGTGTTCATTATAATTTTGGGATAATTAAATAAATATTTTTATTTTAACGTGATATACCGTGTTTTTCGTTCAATATCGTCATAATAAAAAAAGTAAGAGTGAATAACATAAAGAATGAATGAAAATAGAAAAAACCGCAAATAATATTTATTTATTTTCTTCTATGTCTATTGATCTGTTAAAATATGCCAGCATATTTCTATAGTAACTACAATCTGCTCGTGTTATTTCATTAAACTTTTCTTTAATACTTATCTTTAGCTCATTTTCATTTTGATACATCTGCCTATTAACATTGTTATTCCAAGTACTACAACAATTTAAATTAAAATATAAAATTGGCAATATAGAGGCTCGTTTTGTAAGAAGAATCTAACTCTGTTGAATGATGAACTCTGCAATTATCCAACACTGAGTTAAGTTTATAATTCTATTTGTATGACAAACCTGTTTTAGTTCATGCAAACACTGTTATAATTCTGCTGCTTCTACTGCTTAATCAAATATCTTGCAGTAGAGTAGTTGGCTTGTATTTATTGCAGTAACAATATGTTTCGGCAACTAGCAAGAGGAACTAAATAATTGACTCTTGTTTCTACCAGGGACCTTCTTGGTATTGCTACAACCTTAAATCCAACTTCATGAACAAATATAAATGATTCAAGTAGACATTTATGCTCCTATTCGCTATACTTATGCGCAAAAGTATAGCGAAGACCAATTTTTCGATAAATATTTTCATTAGGAATAGAGCAAACGATTTTAATAGTATGTCAAAAATTTGTTGGAGTCAAAACTCACCTAACGCATGTGCAGTAAACAGAATGTTTTGTGTACTCAATTTACCGGAAAATGTCCCAGAAGCTGCTTGAAACTCAATTAAAATCAATTTATACAACTAGAATTCGCGAAATGATTTTTTATAAAGATCGTTTCTTTCGCGACAATTTTCGTACAGTGAATTTGAAATTGTGACGATTTCAAGATAGAAAATGCCCAGTCGGACTGGTTACTTTAATCGAAAATTAATATTATTGAGCCAAAAAATAACAACAATCATACTGTGTCATTTAACGATATATCAAAAGAGTTTTTGGATTCTATGAGAAATGTTTATCCCAAAATATTCAACACACGCTGTTTATTCTGTCGCTACAACTGAATTAAAGTACATGAACTTCAAATTGCTTTAAAAAGCAATATTTGCAGGAATGTTAAAAATATTCGAAAACACAATTCTATGGTCATTGATCATTCGAGAAACCTTAAGATGCTGTGTAGTTAAACCCTACTAGAAGAGAATTTCTGCCTTTATGACTCAATAATGTATGATAATGACCGTATTATTATTTTTACTTTCCCTAAAAATTTTAATTATAGCATTTGTTAAATTAAAAAATATTATTTGCTGACGGTACATTTAAAAAAGTGTGTTCCAAAAAATCTCTGCAACTCTATGTTCTGCACGACAAAATAGCTTCCCTTGCTTAAAAATTGCTAAAGACGAAGAAGGAAACTGGTTATTTCAAAGCACTCAATATCGTCTTAGAAAAATGCACTGAAGATTTTCTAGATTACATTGAAATTTACAGTCTATGTTGCTTTTAAAGAAACGAAAAAATCAAAAATATATTTCTGTATGTTCCATTTTGGTCAATTCATTACCGTAAGCACCAAAAACTTAGATATGATATATTATGGAATTCCTAAAAAATACAAAATTCCAATTTTTTGTAGTGTGTAACATCCTTAGTCTTCGTTTCACAAGACTATGTTGAACTTTAATATAAAAAATTTTTGATGAATCCAAAAAGTTTCACAATATAGACATAATACCATTTTTTCATTATTTAAAAAAAAACTACTTAGAAGGGAGCAAATAGCATAATTGTTCATGCAAAGCATACGAGCGAATCATAAATGATATTCCTCTAACATCCAACAGCGCAGAAATTTCACATTGCAACTTTTTTATAAAAAAAGTCGACCAATACCATCCTGCATTTTTAACTTAGAGAAACTAAAAGTTAATCAAAGTGATGTTGAGAATGATATTAAATTCAGCTTGGCATCTAATCAGAGAATTCCATAGTATTATACAAACTGAAATTATTAGATATGAAGTAAATATGCAAAAACTATTCTTTTTCTAAATTGGAATATTATAAAGTCTCATTACAAAACTATTTTTATGGAAATTTAATTGAATATATGCATGTGCCGGACAATTTTCGTTTTTTGATACTTCAGTGCATAATTATAGCGAAGATCAATTGTTTGAGGAGTGAATAATTAGGAATGGGCAAGACAAATTCAATAGTGTAATGAAAAGGTCTTATTCGAAAACATCGACGCAGAACCTAGAAAAATAGAAAAAGACGACATAATTCAACTTTAAAGATGTTAAACAAGCTCATTCGGAGAGATATGAAGAGCAACTGTTACGTAGCCATGAACAAATACCTTCTTTCTGGTCATCAGAAAGTTTTGTTCTTGTTTTTCATTCTTAAACTGCACCAATTTTCAAAAAACGTTTGAAAATACTACAAACGGTGGTTCTGAGTATGCCCAGTAATTCACCCATAATTTTGCAACCTTTTTCATCCGCAAGTGTGCATAAAGTCTTTTGATAGAACGCATATATATTTTGTTTCTTGTAATTTTATTTTTTGGTTCTGTAACATAATTTTTGCCTTTACTCTCCTATTGGTAAATTTAGCATAACGTATAAATAGCTAACTTTAATAAACTTACGACGATAATTAAAAAAATAAGGAATATATTAAAAAAAAAGCAATGTAGAACGAGGCAATGACGATATTGAAAAAGATTATGACGTTATTGAACGAAAAACACTGAAATTATATCTTTGTGTTTAAATTACCTATGTATATTCAGAAATTATTTATGCACTTTTTGTACAAGAAAAGTTGCTATCGAAACAAAATATGAACTAGTTCTTGTATATAATTATAGTATAAATAGTTTAGTAATGTTAAACTCAATATTTAGATTACATTTGGTAAATAAATAGAACTATATCCTGTGTTGCCTAAAAATAACAAAAAATTTTTTTAGTTATTGAAATTATTTTATGATTAAAATGCTTATTTTCTGAAGAAAGTGATTTTTTCAAAGATTTATGCATAAATTTAAGAGCCATGTGTTATTAATGCATTACTAGAATAAATTATCACTAACTAATCTCATATTTGTTATAATGTTTTTACTCCACACAACTTCATTTTACAATTTACTGCTTGATTACTTTAATCATTGTTATAACTCTAGGGGATTTTCGAATAAAATTTCAAATTTTAACCATGTTCCCTTTAATTAATCAACAGAATCGAATACTTATGACATATAAACTACAACATAGCTTTTATAAAATTACTAAATAAAATCAATAAACAAAATTAAAATAATCAAAGGTTTAATTTGTATTTATTAAGAATTTATAAATTCGTAATTAATACAAATTTGTCGAATTTATTAGCAAGCTTAAGTAATCGATATTTCTCCCTTATTATAGCGAACTTTTAAAAAAATAAATTATCTTTTAAAGTAAATTAATCTTCTACAATTAAGTAGAAAAGCTTATAGCTGTCTAAATTTAAAATAAAAGATCTAAAAATTACATAAAAATGCTTTGTCTATAGCAGCCAGCTGAGTAACAAAGCAACGAAAAATAAGAAACAATGAATTAGATTTTCAATTTAATTCATTAGTCGCATTTAAAATAATATCATTGATCATAGCATCATTAGATCTTTTTGAAAACCATCTGTAGAGATGATGTACGATAAATAAGGAGATACTTAATCAATATGAGCGACAGAAAAAAGGTATAAGAAAAATGTAATATAAATTACATATTTCAATTAAAATAAAAAACTATTAAACAATATATACTTAATAAAAAAAATATAATATGAAAAAATTACTTAAAATAATCAATAAAATTTGCTCAAACGCCAAGAACGGCAGGTATTTAAAAAGAAAAAAATTCATCGTAAAAAGGCAATGTTTTGCTTTATAACGGAGAATTTTGATTTACCAAGTATATCTGTGTTAAAATACAGTTTTTATATTAATTACATTTCGTTAAAGGAATAATAAATTTTATTGTTTTTTAAAACTACAAATGTGATTTGAGAATAATAAAATCAAAAATATTACATTTTAAAAAAATATTATTATTTATTCATAATAATAATGATTCATTATAATATTAAAAATAATACTTTCATAAATTAATCAATTTTTTCAAGTTTAAAAAATTATTCAACAACGATAAGAAACAACCATTCACGATGTTGAAACGAATGCATCCGAACTCACAAAATACTTCTGCTATTGAATATGGCGTGCCTTTTCTTTAGAACAAGAAATAGTTTGTTTGCTAAAGGGTTTCTTTTTGAAAATATCATACATAATAGAATGTTATCAACTACAGCACTTGAAAAAACTGATAATCTAGTTGATGTTAAATGCTTTAACGAATTTAAACTTAATCCACAGAACCGTTACAATTGATAAAACATTCGATAAATTTTCTGCGCTATACTCCCAGCAATTTCAGGATGAAAAAGTTCTTGATCAAAATCAATGCAAAAAAACTTGATCATCTAAAAGTATCATACAATCAAGCAATGTGCTACCTGACTTGTGGAGTACCTGAATTAACACAATTAAAACCACAACTGACACAGAAAATTTAGAGTAAATATTTTTTTTTGGTGATCATATATAAATATATTATTCTAGCTATATTGGTAAAGAAAATATGTTTTTATCTGGGTGTATACGTAAGTTTCATTATTACACTCTACTTAAACTGGGATTTATTGTATACCTTATTTGTTTAATGATTCTTGCTACTACTGAGATTATTAAAGAACACTATCAAGCACTTACAACCAAACGTCCGAAAACAGCCTCAGCTGCTTCACAATCATAATAAATTAACGTTACATTGTACGCTGAAAAGAATATATAGATTTCCAACTGAATATTTATAATATTAAAATTTTATTCATTATATATTCTATTATAAAATTTTGTTGTTTTTATAAAAAAGCATTTAATATCTCAAACATTAAAAGGGTGACTTTGATTATATAATCATACGATAAATCTTCATAATGCCTTTTCCCTAAAATTCATAAATATTATTAAAATGGAAATTATATAAATTCATTATTATTATATAAAATTCATCAATTATATCAACTACAAAGAAAATACTTTAATATTGTTTATTCGTTCTTCAAAAATATATTTTTCATATGTACTAACAGAATTTCTTGAAGATTCACTCAATATGATATCAAAAGCTAAAAGAATTTGTGATTAATTAATTTTATTTAATAAAAATATGGTCACAGCCACTTGAGAAATTATTTTATATGTTTGATGTTTAAAAAAATATAAATATTCATTCATTGATATGTCAGTAGTTTCATTAAATACTTAAAATCAATTTTTTATTAAGTTTACACAAATAAACTAAAGTTAATTACGTTATATTATTGTAGTGCTCTACAAAAATATTACTTCTACTCTGTGAATTTTTAATGTACATTTACAAGAAATTAAGAGTCCGTTGCTAAGCAAAAATCTCATTATATCCCTACATATTCGAATCTATTAATTTATATAATAATTCTTATAATTCATATTGACAATATACATCACTGTTAGGAATAAACTAATATGATAAATATATTGACATCAAATCTTTTAAATATACTAAGTAGTCTGTTAGCTTAATCAGACTTTTTAGATTACTGCAGCATTCTAATTAAACTTTGTTAAGATATACTATCTGAATTCATTAATTTTTTGGCAACTTCACCATCTTAAATTTTAATAGTTATTTTATCATAATCATTAATTTTTTGGTTCTTAGAATTAATTTATAAAATCGTGTGTTGTATTTCGTTTGATTTTTATTTAAATAGTACTAAGCTTGAAAATACTACTTATTAATAATTAATGAGTCTAAAAAATATCTTATTATAATTTTTAGATATATAGTTATAGAGAATAAATATAATTTATCTAGAATATATAGTGTATTAATGGCTAAATTAAAGGCTTTATACAAAATTATTCGCTAATCTGTTCCCGTATGCGTTACTATGCCAAATTTAATCGATTGATAAAAATCATAATTTCTCCTTTTTCCTTCGCTCTTTTACATCATTATAATATTATCTTTAGAGATAATGCTATATAAATTAGAACAATAAGAAGGTCAATTTTAGTTTTAGACTGTATCTTAAATGTTACGTCAAGTAGCTAAGTTATTATTAGTACTTAAGAAAATAAAGCAATATTCACTAATTAGTAATCGAGGACAATTCGTCATTTTTCAAAACTAATAAAATAATTTTTGAATCATTATATCATTGTCGTTTACATACAGAAAATCCTATTAGCAGCTGCGGCCCTAACAGAGTCTGCATATTTTGTTGTGATGCGATACAGTGCTACTAACACAGTTATCTGTAATTCACATTTCTATAATTTTATTCAATTGTATATGTTTTTACCTTGATGGACTTATATTTTAATGCTACTACTCTTATAAAATACAAAATCTTAAATAATAGTTATGTTTGTAATTACTATTAATTTGTAAAGATGAGATTTTTTTTGTCATAATTAAAATTTAAGTCTTAGAGTCTAATTTTTTCCGTATATTATGAGGCTTCATGTGATGACGTCATAAAAGACTTATATTCATCAAATAGAATAAAGATTGATATTCATTAAATAGAATAAAGATTGATATTCATCAAATAGAATAAAGATTGATATTCATTAAGTAGAATAAATATTGATATTCATTAAATAGAATAAAGATTGATATTCATCAAATAGAATAAAGATTGATATTCATCAATAGATTAAAGTTTATCTAATGAGATGAGATTATTGGAGAATACATTCAAATAGAATATAAGATTATTTGAGAATTCATAGTATCTGAAAAAACTGTTTGTTTCGATAGATTAGAGTTTTACTTTTTTTATATATAAATCTATTATTTTTCCAGCTTTCTGATGTCTCGATATTTTTGTGAGCATGAACTATATTTATGTTGAGGTTAAAATTACAATTTATAGGTTCTCTTTTTTGGACTTGATCCCATAATTAAAACAAAAATACAAGTCAATTGAAATAATGATAAGCGGTCCGCTGATTAAGTGGAATAGGGTAGTTTTTGCTAACCACTTGGAAGCTGTTTAGAGTCCCATTCGCACTCAGTGCTTCCAGATTTGCTTATTCCAAGAGTTTATAGAAACAATATGGTAATTTCATGCTTCTATAAAAACTTATAGGCCATGCCAATAGGGGGTGTAAGGAGCTTTGTTGTATTTAATCGAATCCCTACCTCCTTCGAGGTGAATTCACTTAGAAACAACGTCGGAGAATCGAATGGATAGAGGTTATCGTCATTTAAATTTTACTACTCGTAATGGATTAAACTCCCACACTACGACATAATAATAATCTAGCGCTTAGTATTACGAATTTCAACAATTAACTACTACACTGTTATAAATATATCTTTTAATAAAAAAAATCCGATCAATTTGAACTCCACAACTCATTAATCTGCCTGATCCAGTGGTTTTTACTTTTTAATTAAAAAACATAAAAAAATAATGTTCCGATATTTTTCAAATGCTACATTTTTGCTACTTTTCAAGATTCGTGTAGACTACTAAGCTGTATAGTGCCGTTGGAATTTTCAAAGATATCTCTATGAACTTTATTTGGTTAATTTTTATCATATTATCATTAGCAGAGAACCTTTAAATTTATACTTCAACATGATAACTGTGTTATTGAAGAAATGTATTTTTGATTTATTTTGTTTGATGAAAAAAAAATTAAATTTTGATTAATATCGTCACTAATAATCAAAAGTGGATTGAGTATTTCATTCTACTTATCTACATGTAATATTCCTGTGATAATGCATACTACAATAGTATATTTTCTAATGATTACCAACCTGCTTCTCCATTAGCAGACTTTTTCTGTCTAATTAACAAAAAATATAACAATAGCTAGAATATTGTAAGCATAGAAATTATCTTATCTGCCAAAAAAATCACGACTCTATTTAATTTTTATGTTTATATGAAAATTGTTATTCAAAATTTAACTTTTAATAAAGAAATTATATAGTTTAATAATGTCTCTAAAAATAAGCCCCACATGACAGCCTGAATGAAACAAAATTTTTTGTAGTAAATTAAATATCTGATTTATTTTTTTTTACATAATAGAAAATCTTTTGTATTAGATGAAATATCTGATATATCTATTACTACGTAATAGAAAATTTGTTGTAGTAGATGAAATATCTGATATATCTTTTATTACGTAATAGAAAATTTTTTGTAGTAGATGAAATATCTGATTTATTCTGTTTTACATAATGGAAAATTTTTTGTAGTAGATGAAATATCTGATATATCTTTTACTACGTAATAGAAAATTTTTTTGTAGTAGTTGAAACAGCTGAATTGTCTTTTACTACTCAAAAGAAAATTGTTTGTAGCAGATGAAATATCTGATTTATTCTGTTTTACATAATGGAAAATTTTTTTGTAGTAGATGAAATATCTGATTTATCTTTTACTACGCAATAGAAAATTTTTTATAGTAGATAAAATATCTAATTTTTCTTTTACTACGAAATAAAAAATCTTTCGATGCGATAAATTTTCGTTTAATGAATATACGCGCGTCGCTGTTTTTTTGCGCGAGACGGTTTCTAATAATTTCTAAAAAAATACTATACAATGGGCAGAATCAAAAAGTGGAGGCTTAAAAATTATTAATAATTTTTTCTGCTACGTCAGAAAAAATTGCGTCAAGTGAATTCTGGAGATATGACAATAGGTCTTGCAAAGAAAAATTAATATTTCGCTCCCACGACCAAATATAAAAAAATAAAAAGAAGCGAGTTCATAATTACATCTTTTAAAGAGCATTACATTGAGAAGTTGATATATAATGAAAAAAAAAACAAAACTAGCTTTGCTAAAATCGCTCAATACCCTACTAATAAAGCTTTTTCATGGTCAAATATGAATATACGAAATTAGCGAAATCCCTCTGATATCGAAATAAAACATACTACAAAATCTCTATAGATTATACAGGAAAATAATCTATGTTAATATTGACACAAATCTAGTGAAAATAACTTATCGTTTTTAGAAACAAACAATTTGCATTTATGACTCTCAGAGTATTTATCAAAAGACAGGATAATAATATTTTCGATGGATACTAATATATGTCATCTCGACAATTGCTATATTTATGGATTTCCGGCGGTACATTCAAAGTTAAATTTAAGTTAATTTTACCAGTTGTATACCATTCATGGTGAACTCAAATATATTAATATTTATAAAAATATTAAATATATGGAAAAATATTAATTTTAATTTACATGAAAATAAATAACCAAAACTGAGGAACACTACAATAGGGTTATTAACTATTAACATTGTGTTAGAAAAACGCAGGTTGTACTTCCGCAAAATATTAATGTTGACTTTGAAGTTTCTCAATATGATTCTTTTAAAAAAGCATCATAATTTTCTATAAATCTTTCATTTCACTCAATGTATTTAGAGAAAGATTAAGAAATAACTTTTTTTTTTAAAAACTATCTTGAATGTTCAGATTTTAAATTACTTAGTATATTTCTATCATATTAAGCATTTGTGCCAATAGAATATATAAAAACCGAGTTCAAATAATTAAATTCTAAATAAACTAAATTTTAAATGAGCTAAATGCTAATAAAGCTCAATTCTAATTAAGCTAAATTTTAAATGAGCTAAATGCTAAATAAGCTAAATTTTAAATAAGCGTAATGCTAAATAAGCTAAATTCTAAATAAGTTAAATTTAAATGAGCGTAATGCTAAATAAGCGAAATTCTAAATAAGTTAAATTTTAAATGAGCTAAATGCCAAATAAGCGAAATTCTAAATAAACTAAATTTTAAATGAGCTTAATGCTAAATAAGCTAAATTCTAATTAAGCGTAAATTTTAAATTAGCTAATTTCTAATTAAGCTAAATTCTAATTAAGCTAAATGCAAAATAAGCGAAATTCTAAATAAACTAAATTTTAAATGAGCTTAATGCTAAATAAGCTTAATAATCTGATTGCTTCTAAAATTCAATTTTATTATTTTAATATTTTGAAATTTTAAAAGATCTTTAAGGTATGAAATAGCTTCTTATGATGATCTCTAAAGATTTCAGAAAAATTTTGATCTTTCCTCAAATGTCGCTGAATTGTTCAACAGTCATTTTTATTCTCATTTTGACCAGTCGCACTTTTGACTATGATTTATTAATTCATTATTTTAAAGAAATTTAAAGTCTTGTAGAGCAAAATATAAATTATATCATGTATTTATACTCAGAATTCACAAAAATCTGAAGACTATGATCTGTTTTACTTTGAAGCAAAATCTAAATCATACAATGGAAAAATAAACAAAATATTTTTAAATTAATTTAATTTTTGTTATTTTAAGATTTATTTGTTTATAAAAAAATTTACCAAGATTCTTCAAGAGTTCGGCAAACGTTCGAGTCACGCCTGGTGAAAATAAAACAAAATTTTTCTTAATCAGGTGAAATATCTGATTTAACTTGTACCACGTAACAGAAAATAAAATCTTTTAATACTATCTTATATCATTTGCGACATCAGTGAAAAATTTATAAATTAATTTATACCAAGAACTACTTCTAATTCTGTATTAAGATATCATTGGTGTAAAAAATTTAAGAGTGCCATTAAAAATATCACACACCCCTCATAAATACTATTAATATTATTACATGATGAAATTGTATTATGAATGCTTTTTCTGTAAAAACATATCGTTTAAATAATTAATGAAACCCTTTCTGCTTTTTTCGACGATTCCACTCAATATAGATTTAAATACAATTTATCCCTAATTAACTGATTTAAAATAAACTCATTAAACCAGTATAACTAAACAATTTGAGTTTTTAATAATTAAGAATCTGTCTGGCGAAACAACGCATTTTAAGTTCCTTCTTTAATCTCTAAATATCAGCAAGTTTTCTGTATCCTAATCGTATGATTTCACACTAGAATTACTTTATAATTACGATTTCATATTATTATAGTAGTAGAGTAAAATCAAATGCTTATATAATACATGAAATTATTGTATTATATCTTTTATTTAGTGGAATCTAAAAAATATGTTACAATATTTTTAACAACTAAATGTTAGTTCCAAATCTTATATTTAAAAGATTTGTTTTGAATATGATAGATCATCTGGATTACACTTGAATGTTCTAGAAACACGTGAGAGTATATAAACACTTTTGTAGTCAGCGTGCGCGGTTGTTGTATAATTATTACATTGTATGATTCCTGGCAACGCTCTTAACAGAATACTATTTAATCATCCAAATTTATAGATATAACTAGGTGATATATTATTACTATAGTAATATTTGTAATGAAACACAACACTGAACTCTACGGATCAAGTGACATTCACATATATGATTGTATAATGAAAATATAAAATTATACATCTCAAAATCTATTAGAGATAGTTTGTATGGTGAATGATACATAAAAAGAGTCATATTTTTATGTTAAATATTTAATCAATATTATTATCACTAGTCATAGTAGCTTCTAATACGATTCCAATAGTTACATAACTTTTGTTATATAACTATATAAAATTAAATATAATAGAGGTTGATAAATAATTCAGAAACTGATTAAAGTTTGTAACTAAGTTAAATTACATTAGTTAGACTATCTTCAGAATACTCTTAATAAATTGAGTAAAATCAATGATGATATATCACGATTTTAAGATTGATTAGAATACTGTATATCAGGCAATGACAATAAATTTTAAGAAATCCTTTGATCAAACTACTTCTTAGGTGTCCTAATACATTACTTTTTAATCTATCTTACCAAGGTGAAATTTAACGAATTTTTTATGAAATCCATAAAGAATATTTAGAATAACAAAAATAAAAAGAATATCTGTAAATATGGATGATCAAATGTTCTTTAAGCACGGGCTAAAAATGTTACTGTTAGGAAAACTCATAATACAGATTTCATCTGAATTATGAGCAAGAGCTCACAATTTAATTATAAAAGCAAACGTATATATATATATATATATCAAATTAATTGTGCCTTCCTAGAAAAAATTTTTCAAGGATTGTAAATCCCTCACTGAAACACCAGAAAATTAAAAGCAAATAAGAGAGGTGGTAATCTTAAAAAAATGTTTCTGCAAAATCAAAGAAAAAACAAACTGTTTACTTGCACTTATTTTCTAGATAAATTAGTTCATGAGAAGTTTAATCTACATGTTTTCACCTTTTTGGCCGATGAAGGCTTAAAAAAATACCGCTACATTTTATTCAAAGTGTAGTGCTTTGATAGAAGTAGAAATTGTCAAACAAGTATTCAAAAAGATATGATTACGTAATAATGTATCGAAAAATGGGACTATGGATGAGAAAATTTTGTTTTTTTTTATAAAGTTAGTTTCAAATCGAAATAAAAAAATTAGGAAATTTAAAATATATATAAACAGCAATAATGAACGTAAAGTATGCTCAATGCAGGAATACATCAGTTTTTACAACAATAACAAAGAACAAGTTTATGTATCATAAGATACATAAGGCCGTCAATGGAGATTTCTAATCCTGTATAGCAAAACTTAAATCGACGTGTTCTAATAATGTTAATTATATACGAGTTTAAAATTTTAGATAATGTCTCCCCCATACATCATTATAAAGTGCTACATTTGACAAGATATAGAGCTCTTTACTTTTCACCTTATTTTTTATTTTTATTTTTATTGAAAATATATTTTTGAAGTTGAAAGAACTAGTCTCTAAAAAATGCTGTTCGAATGAAGCTAATTTAGAGTTATGTATAACAGAGGCTTTAAACCCTATTATGAGTGATGACTCATTGAATATTATATGAAAATACTAAAGCATTTTAAAATGGCAGTAAATAAGAAAAAAATTGAATGTTAATTATATTACTCAACAATTTTATCCTATATTTTACTTATTTTATAAAATAAGTAAATTCATTTAACTAGTCTTTGTAAAAAAGTTTTTATCTTCAAAAAAAAAGTGTATATTTATAAAAATAACTTAAATATTGCAAAGATCCACAGAATTTACTATATTTAGATTTCAAAATTCTTCAAAAACTTTTTCTCGATTCTGTATCTAGTTTGAGCTTTTATTATTATCTATCAAAATTTTATTATTTATTTCGACGAGATTGGTTGCAATATTTACTAGAAGATATTTAAATGCTTTAAATATATTCTAGGGATTATATTTATTCAAAATATGAATATTGATCAATGAATCAACAGAGATTATATATATACCATTGCCTGCGGATTTCATTCTTGCTGCTGTATTCATTGTATCTCCAAAAAGGCAAAATCTAGGTGACAAACATCCGATAATACCAGCCGTAATTGGACCTTTAATATATCAAAATTTATTTAAATTTTTTGAAAGCAAAAAAACCAGAGTGTATTCCCAATCGTATTGTTCCTTTTAATTTTCCAGTATCGAACTGTTCATATATCTCAAGAGATAACTTTATTATACGATCCACCTGAATAGAAACATCGATATGTCCTTTGTCAGAATCATCTATAGCTTCAATTAAACCAGATACAACAACATAGGCACTTCCTATTGTTTCCAACTATAATAATAAAATTACTATTTTCAAATATATTTGAAAAATCACCTTGTAAACTTCATGCTTTTCTATTATTCTATCAATTTGTTTGTGTATGTTATTAAGGTAAGACACAATCTATATAGAAAAATAAATATAATTTAGGAGAAAAAATAATCCATAGTAAGGAAATAGGCTACTTCAAAGGGTGACTTTGTGTCACACATTGAATGAAAATCAGGAATATCCATAAACATCAAAGTCACCATTTCGATATACTTTGTTTCATATTTTTGACCAGAACGGACAACTTTAGACACAGATTTGGGAAAAGTTTCATCCAAAAGAATGTTGTATTTTTCCACATAATTTTTGAGTTGATTAACAGAATGTTTGATAATAGTGTCTGTATTTTCGGCAGTGTATATCATTTGATTAATAGCTCTATCTAGCATGTTTTCATCGCTATATAAATGAATTTATCAATCATTATATATAGTAATATATTTATCAAATAGTGAAGATCGTAATTTAAAAAAGCCGCGGCATATATTCTCACTAGTGGATATAAATATTCATATATAAGGATCTCCTAATCACACCTTAAAGTGATCATTTAAGTGTGTTTAAAATACAAAAAAGTAATTATATTTCACTCTAGAGAGTTCAAGAATAAAAACATTCTCGTTTTTAAAGATTTATATTAATATAAAATACTTTAAATAAAACACAATTTATATATGATTATTTACAGCTTATTTTATAATCATTCCAATTTCTATAATATGAAACTATAAAATACTTGAATCATGATTTTATTTCAAATCTTTGGGCTAAAATAGATGAAGATGGCAGAATTTCTATATAGTAATTACATTTACTATATAGTTTGAAAAGCTCTACTTAATATTAATGTTTTTAAGTAAATTTATATATTTCCTACCAAAATAAAATTATAAAGAATTATTAGTTATATTCTAACACTTAATGTAATGTATTGGGGAGAATGTTCTCCTCATAAAGTTTAACTGTATTACATAACAATAATATAATTTATTATTTCTTAAGATGGCATATAATCGATATATTTTAGCAGCTGAATGAATTTATATCAACCACCACATTGTTTACAACTAATGTATTATATACTTTTCGTTGTGGCAATTTAATATTTCCTGTCCATTTAAAGTACATAAAGAATGATTTTCTGCAGTAAGATAATTTAAAAAGTATTTTATTTGTTCAAAATGATGAAAATAAAAAAAGCAGTGAGTTATATTTATTATAAATATATAATAACTCCCCTTACTGAGTTGAGTCCCTATAATATATAGAAGAATCCTAAAAGTAATATAAAGTATTTTCAAATAAATTAATTTGAAAGATTAAAAAACAGCAAATAAGACTCTATTATCTCTAATAAACTATTACCATTACGAATATAACGTAATATTCAATATATATTATTAAATATATATGTATATTGTAAGTAAGAATGGAAGATTCAATGTCAATTTAAAAACTGGACAAAATGTAACTAGTAATAATATTATATACACTATGATCGCTCAAAACGGGCGCATAATAAATTAAATTAGCCATTTGAAGACACACAATCAAACTATACGATGCGGAATCAAAATAAATGATCAAGCCAAAAGTGTTAGTCATTATAATCTATGCTGGTATTATAATTGAAAACTGAAGCCTTTCCAAAACAATCTTGATAGAAAATTTACTTTTTTTAATGACGGACTTAATTTTTATAATAAAAAGCTTATTAATAAAATCATAATGATTCCCGCAATAGTATCATCTGTAATTAATTTAAAGAAAAATTTGCTACACATACTACTAAAGTAATTCCGAAATTAGTAGAAATAATGTTATAAAAATACTTCATTAATTTTTTGACTTAAAGATAATGTCAAACAAAATAAATATATTCAATATGAACTATAATCGAAAAAATATTCAAATGAGGGGACCATGAATAGTGAGCCATAATTACACAATCAAAAAGAAAATAGAAATCATATTTTATTAGCAATAATTTTTTATTGGAAGATAATATGATTCAATTAAAAAAATTAAATAATAAACACTTTTTATCAAATATTTTGTAAATTCTAAGTACACAGTGTGTTAAATTTGTGTTGAAGTTTAATATAAGCCCTCTAATCTAGAGGCGCAAATGTACGATTAAATAATATGTATATTGAATCTTCTTATGCGGCAGTAGATTTCATTGTTTTAGTAATAATGCTTCCTCCTATTAAAAACATTGCAAATATTTTTTGTAACTAAGAAGAATTTATAGTTTATTGAAAAATCCAAGTATCTGTTCTTATTGCGGGAATGTAGGATTTTATATTCATCGAAAAATTTGGAGGTGCTCCAGAAAGACATGCCGAAAAGAAATATCTATACTCAAAAATGCCTTCTTTTTTGTCTCAAAGATAAAAGATAAGTCAATGAAATTTTCGAACTAACATATTGTTTGGCTAGTACAAATATAAGAAATTAACGCAAATTACTGGTCATTTAAAATGACTATTTGTAGCTATTCCAAATACCTGCGGCAGTTAGTTGCATATAGTTTGGATTTCGAAGACATAATTGAATTGCCTGGTATATTTATCGAAATTAAAAAGTCAAAGCTCAACAAATAACATTGAGGATCCTAAAGATAGTTGAGCTTACTGAGTAAAAAAGAATATTTCTTATTGAGGTACCTAATAAAACAGCTGATACATTGCTGTCTACAATGAAAACTCGCGCCATAAGAGGCTTCTACAAAAATTACAGAATGTTTCTCCGACTATAAAAGTTACACGAACTTTATCAGCATCTGCACGTGAATCATAGTATTGAATTCGTAGATTCAATATGAGCTCACACCAATACCATTGAAGGCACGTCGAACGTCACAATACATTAAGCCTCTACGCGAAACAAAACTTCCTTTGTAAATAGCAACAGAGAAATCATCGAAAGTGTCATTTATGAATTTCGGCTGAAGTTTACTTTAGATAAATTTAATCCGGATTAACCTTTTTGTTTATACAAAAGATTAAGGATTAAGCAAATAAATCGCCATGCAGCTATCCATTTCACTCCCATCTATTGACTCAGTCGTAGTTTCCGATGTAAAACTGTTTTTTTATCGAAATGTTTAGCTACAACCAACAATATTGTATTGAAATATTGAAGAAATTTGGCCTTCTTGATAAGAATCCAATTTGTTGTCATGAATCCATGTCTCTATCAAGAAAAACCCACTTAAATGATGGTTATATCTACTTTTGCGCTCGATGTAAAAAGCAAAAATCTATACGAAGTGGAAGTTTCTTTGGGAGAAGTCATCTGAAATTATGGGAGATTTTGAAGATAATTTACCTTTATTCTCACGATGCGTCTTCCCAAAGCTTCATCTATAAGGAAATGGGGTTATCTTCTAGAACTATTGTAAATTGGAAGAGCTTTATTAGAGACGTATACGTCAACCACTTATTAGAGCATTCGAACAAAGTTGGAGGAGATGGAGTGGTCGTGCAAATTGATGAGTCTCTAATTTGTAAACGTAAGTATAATGTTGGGCGAATTCTCTCTAATCAAGACCAATGGATCGGTCGGTGGAATAGATGAAAGTGGAAATGTATTCATGGAGTCAACCACTGTTAGAAATGAGCCAACATTGACCGACATAATACATAGGTGGGCTGAGCGAGGTTCCATCATTTGGACTGATTGTTGGAAAGGTTACCGGCGGCTAGATCATAATGGATTCCTTCACATGGTTGTAAACCATAGTGAGAATTTTGTAAGTACAGATGGTGTTCATACCAACAGAATTGAAGCTACTTGGGGAGCTTGCAAAAGAAAGAATCGTCATATTCAGAACAAAAAACCCAACCTTATTCCAGGATATCTCGCCGAATATATTTTCAAAAAAAATTCAATAAAAATACCTTTGAAGAAACTATAAATGCAATTAATATATATAAAAGGTTTAATGTTTATTTCTATTTAATACCGATTTTGCTCTCTTTAATCTTTTGTATAAACAAAAAGATTAATCCGGATTAAATTTATCTAAAGTAAACTTCAGCCATGAATTTCTATCTGAACTTCAATGAAAATCGAAAAATGTAAAAAATGGGTGCTTACAAAAAGTGTCATTATATTTAAGTTATCTTTTATTCGTGGAGTGATTAATCTGCTTATTAGATTTAGCGCGTCACTGGATTAGGAGGCTGTGTGTTAAATCTGAATAAGATATTATAATCCTATGAAAAAACTAAACGCACTTTTTGTTAAAAAAAGTGCGTTTATAGAGCGATAACACAAAGCAAAAATATGTCTCATTTATTTAAAATAAACAACAAATCAAATAAAAAAAATAAGCAAAGAAAGTGCTTATATCTAATTTATTCACATTCCTATACCAATAACTTGGTAATAACTTTGCAATAACTTTACAATTAGTTTAAATTATATCATCTTATAATAAAAGAAATAATGCAAACATTTTTAAATCAATTTAGTTTCTGGCTATACTTTAAAAAAATTGGGCGTTCAATGCATTAGCTATCGATGTTCAATGACGCTCTTAACAATGATTTGATTTAAGCTTGACTATCAAAAAAAATAAAATAAAACAAAACAAAATACTAGGATGGCACTGTTTAAAACTTTTGTAAAATTTTTAAATATTAAATATTTCTGCGAAGCTAGATGTAACAGGAATGTCGTCAAAAAACTCTTTTTTAAAGCATTTTTAATGAGCTGATTGAATGAATTTAGGTCATTCTTTTTAAAATAACAGTAAAAAATTTTTATCATTCTCTTTGAATTTTTCTGATAAAGAACGAATTGTTTTGTAATCTGTAACCACACATTCTACAATTTTTAAATGCTCAATAGTTCAAACGTTTTATAAAAATATTGGAATCGAATAAAATTTATTAATTAAAAAAAAGATTTTTAAGTTTTCACAAATTAATCTGTCCAAAATGGAAAATATAGGAATATATTTCCGATTTTTTTTCTTTCTTAAAAGCACTTATAAGTATAAACTCTATAAGTCTATAATGATATATTCATTGACATTTTTTCGCAAAATATACATTTAGTATATTAATTTTCAAAATATCTAATTGAAGGAATCCTTTTGGGCAGAATTTGACTATATAGTCCTCATCGAATACAGCTGAATTTCGTAAATGACTTAAGTTGTGCTCACTAGTTAATAAACACTAATTTTATCACATCAAAAATAAATACACAAAACCATTTATCACAAATAGTTGCAATATTGAGCTCTTATAGACTTTTCATAAAAATTTTCTAATTTTTTTTATATTAAAAATTATTATTTAATATTAGCATTTCACGTATTTAAAAAAAACTCGTTCCTCGGAGCAAACATTATCTGTCCAACGAGAAGATGAAGAAGGATTTTTATGAAAATTCATTATCAAAAAGAGCGTGAATATAAATTAACCTTCATTACACACAATTGATTTTCTCCGACGCAGTGATTAATCGGGCGGAATAGTTCCTATTTCGGTATCGCCATAACAATTAATCTATCCTTTGTTTAAAAAAATTCAAGCAACAGATCAGTTCTTTAAAATACTTTTTGTAAGAGATATTTATAAATCAAGCTCGTCAACATTACCGCTAGATAATCATTGGTGCCGTCTCATGAAACAATAATATATCTATTGCGCCGTCCCATGAAACAATAATATATTTATTGCGCCGTCTCATCCAACAATAATATATTTATTTCGCCGTCTCATCCAACAATAATATTTATTTCGCCGTCTCATCCAACAATAATGTTTATTGCGCCGTCTCATCCAACAATAATATCTATTGCGCCGTCCCATGAAACAATAATATATCTATTGCGCCGTCCCATGAAACAATAATATATTTATTGCGCCGTCTCATCCAACAATAATATATTTATTTCGCCGTCTCATCCAACAATAATATTTATTTCGCCGTCTCATCCAACAATAATGTTTATTGCGCCGTCTCATCAAACAATAATATCTATTGCGCCGTCCCATGAAACAATAATATATCTATTGCGCCGTCCCATGAAACAATATATTTATTGCGCCGTCTCATCCAACAATAATATATTTATTACGCCGTCTCATTAAACAATAATGTTTATTCCACCGTCTCATGCAACAATAATGTTTATTGCGCCGTCTCATGCAACAATAATGTTTATTGAGCTGTCTCATGCAACAATAATGTTTATTGAGCTGTCTCATGCAACAATAATGTTTATTGCGCCTTGTGGATGGATAATCGGCATTAATATTATGCGTGCGCATTATGGATTATCGCCGTCCCAACTAAAAATTATATTTATATATTTGATAAATACAAAATGATCCTTTATGTTATTTTTATAAGAATTAAATAAACAACATTATTTGCCTACACATTCAGTTTTGTAAGATAAGTGTTATCTTGCAAATGTGTTTCATTTGCGCTCGATACTAAACTTTATTACAAACTCATTGTAGCTTTTAAGATAATTCAAAGAGTTTTCATAATAAATTTTAAAAATTATGCCTACAAATTTCATTATATAAATCTGGAATATAACTAAAATTTGGGACCGTATGCACAATCTCGCACACCTTATGCGCGTGCGCAAACTTTCAACTCTTTTGTTTTGTTTTGTTTTTGATTCTATTTGTATTAATATATTACTTGATTAATAAGATTTATTATTAAAAATATATTACTTGATTAATAAGGTTTATTATTAATAATATATTACTTGATTAATAAGATTTATTATTAAAAATATATTCATTAATAAAATTTATTATTAATAATATATTACTTGATTAATAAAATTTATTATTAAAAATATATTACTTGATTAATAAGATTTATTATTAAAAATATATTACTTGATTAATAAAATTTATTATTAAAAATATATTACTTGATTAATAAGATTTATTATTAAAAATATATTACTTCATTAATAAGATTTATTAATAATATATTACTTGATTAGTAAGATTTATTATTAAAAGTTTATCTCTATAACCATGACCGATAATAATTATTAGTTTTATAATAATTAACATAAAATTAAAGATTATTTTAAAATGCTTAAATATATTTGATCAAAAGTAGTCGACTGGCATTTAATTAAATACCGAAAGTATGAATAAACCTACAAAAAATGTAGAAGTAATATTTGAGAGAAATACATTTGTAATTCAAAAAAAGTATTTTTATATAAAATTACTAAATATAATAATAAAATTATCTATTATTTTTTTTAGTTAATCATTCAAAATTTATATACCGTACATTAAAATACCTTAAAAACCAACAAATTATCTAAAATAAATTATATTTATTACAATTCGTATTTTACAACCAAAATTGATTGATTCTAAATTATAGAAATAAAGTCATGCGCAAATGTAATAAGATTAAACGGTCACGTTCACTACAAATTTAACATTTTGATCAAAAATACCTTTTATAACCCATTTTTGTAACGATTTTTTTAAATTGCACATCAAGTTCAACAAATGGCAATCTTTCTAGTGGTTCATTTCTCAAACAAATATACGAAACATCCTCAAGATCATTCCTAAAATCTTGAGCATTGTATGTAACACAAGTATTGGTCTCATTTTGTGATATATATGAGATATCTCCTACAAATAAAATTTAATGTATTTTTTATTATTTAACATGTTATATTTAATTGCAAACGTCTTATGTAAAATAACATATTTAAAATTTGCTAGTATATATAGTTTGGCAGGAGTTCACGTGAGTACTATTGCCCGTGTAGCTCAGTCGGTTAGAGCGCCGTACTTATATGACAGTACTGAGGCATGCGGAAGTCGAGGGTTCGATCCCCCCCATGGGCACAATTAATACATTTTTCGAACTTTATTCAATAAAAATTTTTATTTTTAATATATTTTAAAAATTTTTCTTAATAATATTTATATTGAATTTTTATCAATATCGCAAAATATTATGTTTAGTTTTGTTACGACGATTACCGAAATAATACGTTTCAATAATTATTATTTTTATATATTTACCATTATAAATATCATGAAGAACAGGAATTGAATTATCAAGTTGAAATACTAATCGTAATATTTTACCAAAACTGTAAACATCTGATAGTGAAGTATAGTAGTATAGTGGTTTATTTGTAATTTTTAAAATTTCAGGAGCAGTAAAATTTTCATCTATGAATAAAATTAATATATTAAATAATTATATTTTTTAATTAATTATAAATATATTTTTTAATTATTAAATTATATTCTTTCATACCAAATTCGTTTGTTTCTTCATATTTTAAACCAACATTAAATTCACATAATCCAGTATCTGATAACCTCAGGACCCAATTCATATCAATCAGACAATTTGAAGGTTTTAGTTTCCCGTGGTATTTAAATTCAGAATTTTCAATATATATGAGAGCCTAGTAATATAATTATTTGTTATTTACTTTTTATAGTTATTAAATAGTCGTGAAATTGACTAAATTGTGTATTATGTGTATAACTATTAAGTTTAAATATACCGCTATAGTGATCCGAGTTGAAAGATATGTTCTTGTGATATATATTAATGACATAGCATTAGTTTTTAAATATTTACTACGGCATATTACGTAATTTTGTAATATTATAATTAAAATTATGTTAGCAAGTATCTATTAAAGTAAGACTATTCTTAACTTAAACTAGTATGATTATTAGACTCGTCCCAATTTTATTTATTTCCTAAATGAACAATTAAAAAGTTTTAGAAATTATAACTTGTGACAAATACGACTCTAAAGATGAAAGTCATTTGAATTCAAATAAGTCTATTAATCGATTTAAAATTTGAAATATAACTTTGCTTTTTATAATCAAGAGTTTGCCGCCAGCATACACTATTTTTTACGTGATGCTCATGAGCATTTAAGAATAATCTTACTTAAAATACATTGGTATTACTTTTTTCAAAAATATACAAATGAATAATCTTATATTACAATTATCTAATGCTTTTTTAATTTATAAAGCTAATCAAGCCTGTAAAAATGTAAATTTAAATGTTGTTAGAGATTGCTTACTTATTTTAGTATCTTTTCCTCTTAAGCGTAATGTTCTTTTGGCGCAAATATTTAATGGTTATTTCATTTTCTTCATATTTTTTATATTAGATTTCATAAATTAATTGCAAATTAAAAAGATTCATGCTAATATAGAAATATTAAATGAATATCTCCACTTATAGTTATTTTTAATTAGAATGTTGACTTTGCTTATAAAAGTTAAAATCATCAAAAAAGCTACATTTAGTTTTACTAGCTAACTAACTAGATTTAGACATTTAGGTGTAGTTGGTCACTTATTCATTCTATTGATTTAATTTACTAGTAGTCTTTTCAAAGAGCTATTATCATTCATTCTTATATAATTATTAATTTAAAGCAATTTATAAATTAGCTTAGATTAATTCAAACTAATATCGAACTTTTTCTTTATATTTGCAATGATACGAGCCATATTTCTAAAAAAAAATTCTATGCTACTTTGAATAAAGATGTTTAAATCACTACAATAACTCCTTTTTTAAATACCCATGCCAAAATTTATAATTAATGAATTATTCGCATGTTTATACGTTGGCGCCAATTTTTATCAAGTTAAAATTACTTTTTGAGATATTATTACTTTTTAAACTCATTTAATTTATAATAATTCTAAATTTCATATATGAATAAAACTCAATAACTTAAATTCCAAATAATTGTTGAAAAATTCATCTAATAGTTCATCAATTAAAGTAGTTGCTTATACGCATAGTGATTTAGCTATAAATTTGTAAAATTTATTATTATTTTAATATGTACAGTGTCGCTTTAAATTTTACTTACATATTCATTTCTTGTAGCGTAAATTTATAAACTTCTATTTTTGAAGAATAAATATAATGGATTAGTATTAAGTTATGAATTTTGACAACAATGTCTTTCTTATTGGGATCATCACTTAATTCTTTTTATGTAATTATTTCTTCGTTCAAAAATAAGATTTCGCTGGAATTCAATATGTATTATAGTGCATAAATTTTATCCAAAATATATTAGTAATTTAAAGTTTTAATCGATTAGGTGAAATAAATTTTCTTATTTGCTTATAAAATAAATCAATTTATTCTGAACATTACTTTTAGAGCGAAATATATATTCGTATATATCATATTTTTATTAATAATCATATAGTCTATGATTATAATTAACTATTCATAGACGACTATAAATAGTATCCCTGAATCAGAATTTCATAGATATGCTATTAAAATTTCATAGATATGCTTTTAAAATTTCATAGATATGCTATTAAAATTTCATAGATATGCTATCGAAATTTCATAGATATGCTATTAAAATTTCATAGATATGCTATCGAAATTTCATAGATATGCTATTAAAATTTCATAGATATGCTATTAAAATTTCATAGATATGCTATTAAAATTTCATTTCTCTATATAAATTTAAATATCTCGTCGAAGAAAAGTTTTAAAAAAAAATTTTTATTGAATTCCGCCAAGAATATTCAGAATAACAAAAATATGATGAATATCGATAAAAGTAATCAGAATGATCAATCTAAATCATCAATATTCTACAAACACAGAATACTACAATTACTATTAGTAGAACTGTAAGACTACAGATCTAATCTGAATTGCTAGAAAGAATTCTGAATTTAATTTTTAAGAGGAAGAGTACAGCTTATTATCAAATTTATTATGTTTTTCCAGAACAACTGTTTCATCAATTGCAAATCATTATCTTAAAGCAATGAAAAAAAAGTAGATTAAATTATTAAATTGGGGGTGATCGTAGAACTGTTTAGTTAACGAACGAAAATTGTTTATATACACTGAATGAACTTGAGGAATTAGTTAAAGAAGAGTTTGCACTTCTCAGATTGATAGATGCTTGAGAAATTTTTATTATACTTTAATAGGTGTAATAAAAATCCGGAGTAGAAGTAGTCCACTATTCAAAAAGGTATAATTATGTAATATTGCATTGAAAGATGACTATCCATCAAAAAATTTTGTTTTTCTTGATGAAGTTAGTTTTAAAGTCATAAAAAAGAGAAATTTCTTGAATTTTTAATTGGGTGAAAACTAATCTACCATATGCTCTAATAAGCAGAAATATATCAGTTGTTTCAGCTACGACAAAAAACAAGCTGTTGTATCATAAGATACATAATAAGACCTTCAATGGATAAGATTTCCAATATTGTCTTAATGAATTTAAAGCAATGTGTTCTAATAACGAAACTGATATACCAGTTCTAATTTTAGATAATGCTCGCATACTTCATTATAAATAGCTAATTTTTACAGGATAAAAAATCTTTACCTTCCACCTTATTGCCCATTTTTTAATTCCATTGAAAATTTAATGGTAAAAAAAGTTGTTCAGATGAGCCAAACTTAAAATTATATATAATAGAGGCTTTTAATTTCTCTTATTAATGCTGATTGTAATAGATACTACAGGAATATGCCAAGGTACATGAAAATTATATCCAACATGGAAAAAATTGATTGTTAGTCAAATTATACTATCCAATATTATATTTATCTTATATAGTGTTGTATTATTTAACTAATTTCTATAAATTTTACTGAAATATTACAAAGTTGATTATATTTAAATACTAAAATTCTTCAAAAATTTTTCTCAATCCTTTTTTCTAGTGTAGATTTTTATTATTACACATCTAAATTATATTCTTCGACGAAATTGATCGCAAAGTGACGAGGCAGATCAAAAGATCCTGTAATTTTAGTGATGGTAGTTTTCCTGTAACCCTTAAAACAGAATCAATACCTGACTAATCAAATAGTTAAATAGTTAATAGTTAAATAGTTAAATTTGGTAGGTATCTGTGCCATCACATTTAGCTTAAGGAAAACTATCATGTGTAATTTTTTAAATATATTTACTCTGGAGAATGATGACAATATCAGCGTATTTGATTATGGATACTTTCAAGTAGATAAGAATTACACCATGAAAATTATATTTAATTATTATCAGATGTGTTGTAGCGAGCTAATTAAATTATGTGTGCGAAAGGATACTAGTGATGATTTTCGTTTTAAAAGCTCACATAGAGACGAAAGAGTTCTTAAAATGTGAAAACAATCAATGGAAAGTATTTTTATTAATTTCGTGTTTCATTAAAAATCCCTCCTTCCTTCGCGATGGCATCGAAAAAACGTTAAAAAATATCACACCATCAGTCTAATTGTAAGATATCTGACAACATAAAAGCTAAAAGACGAATTTTTGAAAATTTGAAGTTTAAAAAATTTGTGATACTGCCATTTGTAAAAGAAAATACAATTTTGGTTGGATATATATAAAAAAATTAACAATACTTTATTGGTGAGTATTGTTAATTTGTTTTTTAAAAATAACGATTGGAAGTCGAGAAAATTCATTTCCATCATTATGGAAAATCTAGAGGATGGGTCAACTATATGGAGAGAAGGTTGGACTGACTACAAACAATCAATTGACGGGTTTTAGATTCGTTTACGCTGTTGTGATTGACAAAATAAACTTCGCTTTTAGTAAAACAGCCTAAAAAAATAAAATTCAAAAAGAATAGGGAGCGTTTAAGAGAAAGTATAGAAATGCTGCCAAACAAGAATCTGATCAAATTCACTCCATAGTTATATTGCAGATTATATATATAAACATAATTAAAAAAACTTAGAACTTTACGTCAATATATTATAAATTCATAAATGTTTTAAATTGAAAACCGAAGTTCCCCGATCTTTAATTTTTCATACCGATGATGCCACAGATACTAGACTATAAGAAATTATGTTAACATCTGGGATATATATATATAGTGTTTTGATTACTGGAAAGCGACAAATTTTAGTGAATTAACTCCTACTAAAATATCACATAATAGTTAGTATGGTGGTGTTTACAACGCTTAAAAGAGCAAGTTTGTCCTATTTGAATTTTGAGCTCAAATAAATAGTTATGCTGACTTTACCTTGTTTAACTAAAAAAATTGCAAAGTAACTGAAATTGAGAACTCCATTGGAATAACTTTGTAACTAACTACTTCGTTTTTACAAAAATTAACTCCAGCAGGTGTTTGCAATATATTATACTCCATAATGACTAATATACATCATAAGTTGTATTTATTATTTATACTCAGAATTCAATTTTTCGCCACTACTATGAGCGGTGTACTATATCAGCCCCATCACTATGCATGTAGGTATATGATGCAACAAAAGTGATATTTTATGATGCGATGTGCCTCATAAATTATTTTAATTAATGAGGAAATCTTGATTTATAACACGACTAACCGACAATAGAAGATGCAAAAATTTTTCAAAAAAGAAATATAGATTTCCCCTCTAACATTAGTAACTACTTTCATAAAATCTAAGATATTTAATGTTAGCATGAATTAAAGTTCTCGAACGGTGATATCATTACCTTTTTCCTAAAGTACAATCAGATCAAAATACTGTTTGCGCATTCAATTAATCTCTTTAATGGAGATACAGCGCTGATTTACTTTATATTAAAGTCACCACGAGAAAAACACGCAAATGCACTTTAACGTTTTGTTGGTCTGTGCGGATCAATTAATCTCTGTTGAGAGCTTACAAAAAATGGAATTTCACTTAAAACTAATATCTAAGTTAATTAAATTTATACATCATCAAATCCACATGCATTATAAGACTGAAAGATCATATAGTGTAATTCTACTACGCATAGGAATTTTAAAGTTTCCTATTTTTAATCTTGCAAAAGTTATTAAAGAGCCTAAAAATTAAAAAATAAGCTGAGTGATATCTCAATTTTAATTTAAATCTTCATAGCTATTAAAAATGCTAAATTTAATAAAGAAAATATTGAGATATAAAAAATTATGTCATTTGTGCAAAAAAGCTCAATACTTACTCATATTAGACAAAATGTACATTATTAAAAAAACGAAAGGCGTCTAATTTCTCACAATTAAAGTTTATAAGTTATAATGAAAAAGAACATTGTAATTTATTAAAATATTAAATTATTATCTAAACGTGTATAATATTCTACGTCATACTATCATTAATAATAAAATATAGTTTTATTATTAACGAAAATAATAAGTAGAATATAGTAATAAGGATGGTTTATTTGTAGTAAAAACACGTTTAGAGAGTTTTAAATAAGCTAAAGAATACTCTATGAGAATTTGTCAGCTTGATATAATATTCGAAAATTAATGGTTATCAATAGTGAGAGAGTTTCTAATAGTCATTTATTATTTTATTTTTTAAATTGATGTATAATGATCTATATATTCCACTATTCAATAATATTCTCATGACAATAAAAAGATGCAAAATTTTTCTTCATGAGGAGAAAAATAACATAAAAAGCACTACAGATATGAAAGTAATTTTGTCTAAACTAAATTCTAATCAGAATGGTCGTTAAAAAGTCATCTACCTACTAAATTAATTAAAATTAAATCTAATATAGTATCGTTATTTTCGTAAATGAATTCTATCACTCTTATACTTTTTAGACCAGGTATTTATAAAAAGTAGTGTTACATTCAATAGATTTTCCATTATTGATATTTTTAATAGATTATCAATATTCAAATCAGCATCCATTAACATATCCTATGAAAATTATCATAAGATTTCCAAAAAATAATATAAAAATATCCATACCTCTAGACTCCCTCTATCATGATATGGGGTAATCATCATAACTTGGTCAAATAGTACACAATAACCTATAACCTTTATAATATTTGGATGATTCAATGACATTATCTAACATTAACACACGAAAAATTTATAGAAATATAAATATATCTAATACAATGATTAGTTACATACCTTTTTAATTATAGCTAAATCATCAGTATTGATTTTTGTTTTATAATGTATGGGTTTTATAGCAACAATATTCCCACGAAAATATGCAGTTTGTGTGTAGTGTTGCTCAACACCTTCTTCATTGGAGTTATATTCTTGAACATACAATTCACATGGATCTATTTCCCATTCTAATTTACTATTATTCTGTTCAGATTTTACAATTCTAATAGTAATAGTATATATAATAAAATTAAATTAATTATAAAGTTGTAGAATCATACTTGTAAATGAAAGAGACTATATAACAAAGTAAAACAAAAGCACCAAGTGATAACAGAAGTAGGTCGATATATATAAGTGCATATGATTTATATTGGTTCATATGAAAACTAACTAAAAAATAATATGTAGCTATTTAACTGCTATAGTTCGCTATTGCTATAGTACTTGTAGGAGGATATTGTCTATTCATTATTATTACTTTCTTAACTCAATAAAATTTGAATATAAAAATTTTATAATTTTTCCAAAATTAATTCAATAGTAACTATTGAATGAATCTACATAATATATTAGTTAATAATACAATTTATAGCCGAATATTGTAATCCTATAAATTATATTCAAAGTTTCAGCAACATGTAAAAAATGGAAAAATAATTTTAATATATTACAACAAAATAATATTTAAAAATAGGTCATTATCGGTGAGTATAAATATTTTACACTAAATTAGATTATATTGGGTACTATTTAGAGGCCAAAAGAAGTCCATTTATTTTTACGTGGTGTATTACTATTACTATTATTAGTATTACTGCTATTACTGCTATTATTATTATTATTAAAATTATTATAATTGTTAGGTGTAAATGATGGTTTCTTTCGAATAGGTGTAGCTATATTGTATTGAACTACATTTTGAGTACGCATTTCAATTGCTTCACGTCTTCTTTTTAATTCTTCATTAGCTTTTTCC
>NW_027255129.1:0-40305 GCF_042242105.1 Pempheris klunzingeri
CATGAAATAAAACTCACTAAAATTGTTAAGAAATTATAGTAGCAGCAGCATAATTAGTTGATACCTATTAGTATAAAATCTATATTAATGAATATTCTATTACATAATTTTGACAGTTTGCTTTATGCCTCACTTTCTGGGATTTTTAAAATCATATATACTTTTTAAATACAATAAGCTGATACTTTTTAAAAATCGATGCTATTTTTCCAATATAACACTTTATTTGAAAAATTGATATTAGCTTATATTTTGTAAGTTTTACGCTTAAAATATGCTCACGTGTAAAAGTATATGTCTCATAAAACAAAATTAATATTCGAACACTAAAAGTTGTATATTACTGCTTAAATTTTATTAAAGGTAACATATAAATAGCTATAAGCTATTAAATGTAATATACATTTTTAAACTATATTTATGATTTATTTGACATATTAGTGGAGAATCTCAATAATATACTTATAGACTGTATAATAAATAAATGCTAATATGAAAATTGTATCAAATTTTTGTATATAAATCAGTAATTAGCAACTAATTATTTATTTTTAGATAAAGCTAAAATTTTGTCTAAATTAAAAAATTGGGAGGGTAATCATGATTCGCTTATCAGATCGTTATAAAGAAGGAATATAAAAAATTAATTTTACCTTTTGCAACCTACAGTGATAAATTGAAATCGGGTATTTATACATATTTTTGTAGCATCAGTTATATCATCTATAAAGATGAAATTATATTGTATATCTCCAAAGATGCTATCAATATGATCTATGGGGATATATAGGAGGCCACATTTTCCAGAATCCAATACAAATCCAACATATCCTGCCCATGGACTTGTATCCATACAAGTTATACATATATTTGAATCAACATCTACAAAAATATTCATATTATATTTTCACTCATTTTTATATAACCCTTAAAGTATTTTTGAACCACTTATTTTTAATTAATTTCTTTAAGGTAATATAAATTAAAATTTTTTGCGCTAATCACTCATTAATGTAAAAAAAATTTAATACTTTTCAAAGAAAATAAGTTCGCTACTTCTTAGAATTACGCAAACTAATGAAAAATTGAAAAGATTCAATAATAAAGCATATATTCTTTTTCGTCATCTATACAGAAATGGATCATTAAATCTGAGTAATCAATTTAAGTTGTAAATTTATAAAGGGACGAAAATAGAATTACTCGAAATTTATAATAAAAATCACTTAGCTCTTCAGACTAAAAATCTAACCAAGGATTTTAAGTTAATAAAAATCAATGTACTATTATCTATTAAGATTTTCATTATAAATATAGTGAATAGAAAATTATGTTCTGGAAAAATAATAATAACTAGACAAATTCAGTAAAGGAGGTATAATTGAATTATATGTAGGTATAAAATAGTCTACTTATGATAAATTACTCATAAATAAAACTCATGTCAGTACATTGAAGAAATCTACACTATTTTTAACTATATATAGAATAAAGATAATATCTATACATAAAGTTTGAATAGAGTATTCTACTTAGACAAGAAGCCATTACTATTATATCGAATATTTGAAATAATATTAGTAAAAATATATAACAATTTATATTTTTGTGCCAATAAAAACTATTATATTTTTGGATATTCAGCCAACAATATGATCATTTTACTTAAATTAGGAGGGAACCTATTAGGATGTATTATTCATGGGTAAGATAATATCAGTGCATTACATATGCTTTGATTGTGAAATTTTTGTCTATATAAAGTATGCAATAACTTTTGAGAATATTTAGATTAAATCTAAATAGTACAAGCAAAATGTTTTTAATAATTTTTATATAGAAATGAAAAGATAATTTATTGCTTATTTATATTTAGATAACTATTTTAATAAAATAAAAATTTAATTATAATGGTAGACATAACTAATCTTAGTTGATATTAGGAGTTTTTTATATCTTTAAAAATTCATTATTTTAAACATATTACAAAAGCTTTGTTATCCTTTTAAAAATATGATATATTAAGTGACACGATTATAAGGGGTAAAAAATACAAGTTATTAATCATACGTTTGAGTGAACAAAATTTGAATGAACAGCTAAATTTTGCATTAAATTTTTTATATTGGCAGAAATAATAAATAATTATATTAATTTTTTGACAATAAATAATCTACGACTTAAATTTTAAAATATAGCTGATAATCGTGAAATAAATATAGTTAATTTAGTAAATTGCTTCAATTCAGTCTTCGAGATTTCATATATTAAGAAACTATTTCATTAAAAATTGAGTAATTAAGCTTGAAAATTTGATAAAACCCCGTTATATTCAAATAGTTTTTTGAATATAACAATTTCTTTGTTATAATATTAACAAATGGAGATAGTTGTGTCATTATGAAGCAATCCCAGTGGAATTATTTTATTTATTTATAGAAAAAAAATATCAAGTAATTTAAAATTAAACGATCGAAATATTAAATGGTAGCCAGAGAATAAATGAGTTAATTTTCATATAGTCCTGTAATTTTAATCTTGAGATATGGAACCAAATATATCTCTTTTATATTTGACTGCTGAATTTTCTTTAGACAAAAGTCGTTTAAGACATGCAATATTTCAAAGCTCTAAAATTTGCTAATTCACATAGACATATAAATTATTTTATTGCTAATATAATTATATGTTATAAGCAATATATGAAGAATGATGTGACTATGTACTCCTATCAAAGTCTTAAAAGACTATAGTTTCTAGTGTGAACTAATATTCCTCATTTTTTTTATTTCCGTTTTCTACAAATTATCCGATAATGGCAAAACATAATTTAAGTATTACTAATGAGCACAGAACACTAAGTATGCATCTAGAAAAAACTTCTGCTGAGTTGTGATTATAATTTAGATGGACAAGAAATATCTCCGTAAACACTATAAAAATAATAATCAAACGGTGTATCAAATTTATAACATGAGAAATCTTTGAATAGTATTCGTATTTATAATAGTCTCAGAAAAAACTTATCTAATAAATGAGTTATTTTTACCTTGAATTAGAAAGCTAATTCTATCTGATAATCTAATCTAATCTAACTATTAACAAAAAAATTATTAATAACATTAAGATATGAATAAATATTAATAATAAATGGTAATTTATTAGAAGCTTAAATAACCCCTAAGTAAACTACAAATGAAAATATTAGTGAAAGACAAATCATACCGGAAAGTCAAAAATAACCGTTAAAAAATTGTAATAGTAAACATAAAGGTAGAATGTTTAACTGCACGTAATTTTACTCTCAATTCCAGATGAGTAGGAAAGCCAGAGAATTAGATTAAAAAATTATAATTATGCCAAAAGTGTGGGGATATCGTCATGAGGTTATATTCAAGAGTTTATAATAGCAAAAAGATAGCATAGTGGTACCGGTTCGTGTTAGTGAGCCCATAGTCATGAGAACAAGACTAAGTGCGACCTACTATTTCCAGTAACTTCGTATCCCTTAATCCGAAGATAGCAGGAACACTATCTTTAATTGCATGTTTCAATAAAAAATTATAGTTCATGCTGGTAGTCTATGAAGCATGAAGGAGGGTGAAATCGAGTTCTAATGTAATAGGGTGCATTATGAATAAATTTCTGCTTTCTTTGGGAGACTAAAAATAGAGCTAACGTCCAATAGATGGATAGAGAGTAGGGGTGGTGACCACAAAATGGGGATGTTTAGTAGGTTAAAACTCTCACACTACTACCATGGAATAACACGTTGGAGCTCATTTTTTGGTGAATTATGAAAAATGACTCGGCTGCGACACCTATAGGCTCTAATGAAGCACGTCTGACCAACGTGAACTTCAGAGCGCAGAAAGATGCGCAAAGCGTTTGACATCGTACTTAAAAAAAGGTAAAGGTAGTGCTCGCCAATGATTAAAAGCGCATGCTCGAATTGCATCACCAGCTACTACTTTTCGCACTATAGAAATTGCGTATTTATTCAAAAAATATATAGATGATTCTGGTGTGAAAAGATAATATAAAGTGCTGATACAATAGTAGAGTCAAAGTTCAAGAATTTGAATACAGTTACAGATTATATTTACCATAGAAGAGAAAATTTAATTGAGTTAAAACCACTAAAATACCACAGAATAATAAACCAAAGGCTCTAGCTAATGATGATAGTGTTATTAACGTCTAAATTGAATAAAAACTACATAATTATCCTCACTAATTCAATTGCGATAATTCAATTGCGATAATTCAATAGCGATAATTCATTAGAAATAATTCAACAGAAATAATTTTCTTTAGCTTCTAAATAAGGAAATAATTCTCAAATTAATACATTTTTCCATCTATTGAAAATCGATTATTTGATAAAAGTTAGCCTCACTTATATTAGTGACAGGGGTAATTTATATCAATTTAATAAAAAGCACTAATTAATACAAACGATGATTACTATAATTGGATGTATACAGAAAATGAGAAGTTTAATTTTTAGACGGTCATAAAATACTCAATTAAAAACATATTTTCTATATCTCAAAGAATAATGCGAGATATAAAAATTTAAAAAAAATAAAAAGTATTAGAATTAGAATAGCTGAATAAGGAATTAATTGCTATTAATATAAATTTATTTAATTCAAATCAACTATAATAGCTCAAACAAAAAATGTCACTGCATAACAATAAAGGGTTTAACATATTAAATCAATGACTAAAGACGTTACCATTTTTTGGATTAGTAGAATCATTTAATGTAGAACGTATGGAAGATGTACTGTGATGAATCAGACCATCACTTGAAGGCCATGCCATAGCCTCAATACTACCTTGATTAGTACTGATTAGAAAAGATTCTTTTCTTGACACAATACTAAAAATGGGGTTAATATAGTGGATTTTAAATTCAAAGAATATAATTAAACAACTCGCTTAATATATTTTAACGTAAATAATTTATATAAAAATCTAAAAATCACATATTTTATTAAACTATATTTTATACAAAATTAGATAATGTGAAAGAAATAAGCAGATATGCCATGTATAATAAAATTTTTGTAATAAATCATAAAACTCAACGAATGAATGACAATAAGGCATATTTCACCCAAGTGGGCACGTCATTCATTAAAAAATTTTTGATTGATATGTATAAATATTGTGCTGTATTTGATAATAATGCACAATGATTATTTAAGAATTAGAGTAAATCAATGTTTCTCTTATTATATGACATATATATGAAAAGGCATTCGTTTAAAAAGATGAAAAATCAGTGAATTATTATTATAATGATAATAATAGCATTCATAATTATATTCTTTATAGCTAGTAAAAATTATAAAACACTCATAAAAAAATCTAATAATATATTTCTAAATCTAATAAGCATCTATTACAAAATGAAGATTGTATGGTGTATTATTTTAAATAAAGTGCGTATTTAATTGAAAAATCAAGAACCTTTTTAATCTAATTTAAATTCGAAAAAAGAATATAATGATATAAGGTTATTATAAATCATGAGAAATTCCCATAAATGGAGGTCTCTAATGAGATTATAATCAATAAAATAATTTTAAGAATAATCTTTATATGCTCGAAAATAAAAAGAGTTGTTATACAAAAATAATTTAGATGGTGTATTAATTTGTAAAAGTTAACGCCAACTAACATTAAATACAGTCAAGACAACTTTATAAGCTATATTTTAATAAATAGATTTTTTAAGTGTGAAGCTAAATTTATTATTTGTCAAATTGGTAAAAGAAGGACTTAAACGTAAAGAGAGGGTGAAATCGAGTGCAGCAACCAATTAAAATAATACGTATATATGTATGATAAAAGTGCATAAGGACAATGTAAAAATTTTTTCATAAAATGGGGATGATTTATGAAAAATAAAATTATTTATAATAAAGGAGTACACTTTAAAGCATTGTATTACAATAAGTCTATGTTTGATGTAGTATTATTTTTTTTATTATTTAAAAGCTAATATCAACTCAAAAAGGCAAGAATTTACACCTAATTCATTAGTAATCTTTTTCTAACAACATTACAAACTAGCACGAATATAATTTTATAAAGAAACATGCAATTACCGTAAAGTTGCTATAAATAAAAGATTTAAAAATACGAAGGATATTGATGAAGTGGGCTACAAAGAGACTCGTAAATGAAAGTTATGAATGCACCATTTAGCTATTTTTCCACTTCTGTGGTGATTGTGTGTTTCTAGAGATAGTGCAACTACGCAAGCTTTTCTATGTAGTTTCTAATGAAGTATGATAAACTTTCGTTTTACAGCCCAATAAATAGACAGAGAAATAATAATTTAAAATTAAATAATAAAAGCTAAATAAGCTAGATATCAATTAGAGCAGAGTATGAAACGATCTGTAAAAATTAATTTCGAGATACTAATAAACTTATATCTGATGTGTCTATAAGGTAACATTACTATATATATAAAGCTTTAAATATTGAAAAATATGAAGCAGTATGGCGAATTTCCGCAAGAGGCAGGCAAACATTAGTTTAATAGACGTGCGCAATCAGCACATTATGAATACTGATTTTATAGTTCTAATCAAGACAAAAAAAGAATTAGTGTTCTATAAGAACTACTTCTACATAAAACACCGTTTCGGGGAGCATTTGCAAACATGAAGATATCAAATCAAGCAATACCCTACCAGATTAACAACCCCGATTGATAAGATAGAAAATATTTTGGTAGAAGGCGATCATAATCATATCCTATCTGAAAATGACATTTCAAAAAAATATTTGATAAAAAATCAAAAATTTTGCTAAAAACACCTCGTATAATACATCTCGTATAATACATAATACGACAATACGAATCAGTTTTATTCTGTGGTGAGAAGCAAAACAAATATTAGTAAGCTTCCTATTCTTAATAAAAAGCACATTCACAAAAATATATAAAATTTTAGACGTAGAAAATTCATTATTATTGCTAGTACGGTGAATTTTCAAGAACTCAACATTAACGCACTTTGCAACGAACCATTCTGTCTGTATGACTCCGGAATTTAATTAAATGATAGAATTGTTTTTACAAATAGTACAAATTTATTTCATCATAAAACTCCTAAATTTTGACTGCTGACAGCACTTTAATGCTTGCTACAAGTAATTTTTACAATTATATACATTTGTTGGCAAATATATATAATAATATTCCCTCTTGTATATATTATTTTTAAAAGAAAAATAATTTTGTGAAAGCTTTCAACATCATAGTTGCGGAATGTTGTTTATAATTCTCAAAATAAATTATTATCAACTTTAAAGTGGCTGCATTTGTTGTGTTTAAAAAAGCAACAAAATCTTAAATATTTTTGATTAAAAAATTTGGATTTAGCAACAAATATTTGAAAAACCACAAATTAATAATATACGTCACATCCCTGTCATTCGTTCCAGTAGACTTTTTAGAAAGAGTGTATAAGAAATTTTTGCGTGCGACTGGGGCGAATTTTTGCCCTTCCGTCATAATGATTATATTTGATTTGACTATAAAGTAACATTTCTATATATAGGAAATGTTACTTAAATGTTGAAAAATATAAAACTCAAAAATTATTTTAGGGGAATTAAAATTTTCTTGAAGTCAAATTACTAAAATACTGTTGCTTATAGCCTTCAATATGGACAGATAAATGACACTATTACCAAATAGACATGATTTAATAATCAACTAACATAACAAAAATTAAGGAGGTGATTTTCTTTAAATAATTATTAGAAAATGAACTATCTAAAATATTACCTGTATTCACTATATTAAACTTTTTAACTATATGTAGTAAGAAACTTATTATGATAGTCTTTTAAATTTTCATTTTACATAAATAAAAATGATTATTTCAAATTCTAAGAAACGTTTTATTTAATCTAAGAAAATTTTTTAAGATTTGAATTATGTGATATTTAAAAAAATATAGAATTACTACATATATTTATTGATAATATTTTCAAAATTAAAGAATGTACATAACTAACAAAATAGAATATATTTAATCATTAATAACAAAAAGAATTATGTTATATAAAATTTATGTGATGCTATATATCCATTTTATTTTTAAAAAATAATTACTAAACAATTTTTAAAAATAAATTACCTCTTAGAAAGAGCTGGTAGTCTAAACATTGTAGCTAGCTGCAAAAATATCGATTTATATCCATCATATCTAAATATTTATAAATTAAAAAGTATATCTTATAATGATAATTTTTACTCATTTGCAATTGAAAAATTATGCTGATATAGTCTTTCATTTGTGTTGATCATAAGCCTATACAATAATACCCAACCTTCATCTGTCTAATAATTATTTCATAAATAGAATATATTTATATGAAAATTACAACTATAACAATCATTGTAGCATCTAATTTCCAAACAATATTTGTATGAAATCCAAAGGTTTCAACAAACGAATAGTCCCTTTTTAAATTCATGATTTGTAATCTTGGCTACAACAAATTTAACTCATAAATTTTTTAAATACACCATATTATAATAAAATTTTTGTAGATATATAAAATGTCAAAAAAACAACACTTTTTATTACTTTTGTTTTCCATATTGATAACATTGTTTTGGTCAATATTGCTAAATAATTTTTACCAGGACTATATTTAATATCAACTATAGTGTCATTATTTAGAGGTGTTGGTGTAAAACTTTTTTCACAATCTTCTGTATATATTTTATAGGTTTTCCATGTTCCATAAGGATAAAGCATTTAATAGTTAGTTACGCCTGCGCACCGATAAAAAAATCATTTAAAATAAATCGTTAAAAATGGGTTTGTGTTCAATACAAATTTGGTTAATTATTTGGTTAGTAATGTGCTCTTCATGTATAGTAGATATTAATACATGTGCATGTTGTAGTTTTTGTTTATTTGTCATTAATTTTTGTGATGCTAAAAATTTTTGACGAGATAATTCTTGTTTATTATCCATTTTAGATAGATAGTCTCTATTTGATATTCGTTTAATAGCTTCATCTTCATCGATCCATGTAACCCATAGCTAAAAGATAATTAAATAACAATATTTTATGAATGAAATAACTTCATTGAAAAGTGTTTCTTTACTAGCTTCAATGAGAAAAGCACCTTCTACTAAACAAATGTTTTTTTTGCAAGATTCAACCTTTTTTATTAATAATTCCATTGTATATTTCCAGACAATTTTGTTAAGATTTTCACGTAAAGTATCATCGCTAAAAATTAATTGACCTAAAATGTGTCGATTGATTTGTTTCGACTGTGGATCGATCTAAATATGTATTATAATTAGTTGTGAAAATGAATGATATAATTGCAAAGTAAAAGACATAAATTTTCTCCGATAAATTACATAAAGCGCATGCGGCTATTAATAAAATTGTTAAATTTCATTTATTAAAGAAAATACTTATAAATTCACTGCTAATTCAAGCTATATCATGTTTTAATAAGTTAAATAATTTTATTTATAAAATTTAGGTATACATTGTAATATTTGAATTTTTGATTTATCAGCTATTCGGTTCTATAATCAAATTTAGTATAAGCTGAATTTAACGAGCTATTTTGAAATAAAATTATGGGGATGATAACAACCTTTATATCAGTGCTGATTAAATATATAAATAAGTAGTTAGAGTTGAGGCGAATGGCGTATAAATTTAAATCCTCCCTCACCCCAGTCATTAAAAATCGTTAATTACACTTTCGGTGTTTCTCGTGACATGCTTCTAGATGTTTTGTTCTTAAAAATTTTGATTATTTCGAAAGTCTATAAGATCTAATATATATATTTACCAAAAACCTTCATCTTCTTCCAACATCTTCTAACATGTCCATGTTAGAAGGGTTCGTACTAATTCTATTCTTATGAAAATTTTTAATTGCATAAAGCATCTAATATATATATTTGAATTAATTTTTATGTTTTATGTACATATACAATCGTAATCTTTTGTAAACGTTCAGTGTGATGACACTGACCGATGTATTACAACTGGGAATCTAAAACTAAGTTAATTTTTTTAAAAGGTTTAATAAAAAATTATATGAAAAATCACTAGGAATTAATAAGCAAATACATTAGTCTAAGAGTCAAGACAATAACTTAGCGATGAAAAGATTCTGTAGCTGATTTTTTCCGATGGGTTGGGAGGAATTGAATATTAACCGAGGAATGTCGAATAAATTCATTGGTGTGCATTTTTTCCATTAGTTTATTATATATATTGATACATTTTAGCTCATTCTTTTCAAAATAAAAACTTTATTAGATTTATGTATTTAAGTTATTCTAATTTAATGACAGATTTTTTTTGTAGAATTTGTAGACGTAACTTTTACAATTGCTAAAGCAATTTATGCAAAACCACAATGAAATATTCTGCAAAAATTAAGTTTTTATTTTTTTGCAAAATAATCCGTCTAAAATGGAAAAGGAAAATATATTTTTTATTTTGTTGCATTTTTTAAAGCAATGTAGGCCTTCTAAATCTATAATTATAATGTTGTATTTGTTATTTAATTGACATTTTGTTGTAATTATTTAAAATTAATCCAATTAGCTAGAGTATTTTTCTATTTATTTTCAGCAAACTATTCATTATACTAAATTAAATGGTGTGATTTTTTTCCGTGAAAAATCGTCGCTTTTACAATCAAAATCGCCATTTTTCCCGTGCAGTACAGTGTTTGTTTCTTTTATTATTCGTTAAAGTTTATAAAACTTTATTTTTTATATCTTATGTCCAATTTATTAACAAAAGAAAGCTTATTTCTAACAGAATTAGATATATTACACACGGAGGGCATAATACGGGTAAAATTGAAACAGAACCTTTTTTAAAGCCCTTCAAGAAACAGACTTTTTCTGCGTCTATCAAAAGCAAGAATATGAACACTTGCTAATGGAAAAAGAATGCAAAATTATAGGCGAACTACTGGATATACCTAGAATTACATGTACTAGTATTTGTCAAACGTTTTTTTTATGAGTGAACAAGTATGTACATTAAGGATGAAAAAAAAAATACACACTTTGATTCCCAGAAAGAAGCAATTCGTTCATGAATAGACAAAAATGGTTTTATTTCATTGAATTAGCTTGTTCAATGTAAACTTGGGCAATCTGTTTCAAGGTCATTAGTTCATAGATGTTTTCATTACACTATTAAAATGGTTTTATCAGCTCCTAATATAAGAAACACTCCTTGGAAGGTAGGTCTTCGTTATACTGAGGTGAAAAAATATATGAAATTTGAGCAACAATATCCACTTGAATAGTTTATCTTTGTTGGTGAAGTTGACTATAAGGTAGGAACAAGAACTAATTGCTCAGTTCCTCGTGCTAGAAGAACATATCTGTTGTTGTTGCATTTAATAAAAGTCAAATGTTCTACTTAAAAAAATTAAATAAGCAGTCAAAATAGCTAAATTTTAACAGTGTTTGTATGAACAGAAATAACTTTTTCATAGAAACAGAATTACCAACCCAATTTTAGTGATGGGTAGTTGCAGAGTTTATCAGTCTGGGGAGTTGAATTTTATAGGATTTATTTTACATTACTTTCATCCCTATTGCCTATTGTTAAATAGTTAAATTGAAAACTGTTTTAGTAAGTGGGAAAACAGTGATATAAGACAGATGTATCAACATGAGGATGAATTAAACATTTTTATTGAAGAATATTCTAAAAAAATAACAACAGAAGATTGTGAGTGTTATTACAGAAATATGCTAATGTACTTTGATAGATCACTGAGCAGAGAAGAAATTAAATATTAATTATAATTTTTTGTCTATTCTATTTTCTATCATAATTTATTCTTTTTCCTTTATTTATTAGGAAGATATTATACGAAAAAATTATAATTTTAGGATTCTTTAGGACATAATTTAAACGTACCGTCCGCTACAAATACTAAAGAGTTCTGTAAATGACTTTAATTGTGTCCAGGAGTTAATAAGACTACATTTAATTTGTCATTTAGTCCAATGTCAAACATACAAAACCTTCATCATAGAATATTAAGCACATCTCAACTTTTTTATTCTCAAAAACTATAAATGTTATTTTTCTTATATTTTCAATATTTTTATATGGTTCTTTTTATTTAATCATGATATCTAAAATTATTTTCACTCATTGCTATACAGAAAAATTTATTTGTCGAATAAGAAATTATTTGCTAATGGTGACAAAAATCATTGAGAAATTACATTCTCAGAAGTTATTATAAATATTTCTTAACTCCACGCGATTTTCTCCAACACAGTAATTAATCATAGATCGGACATTCGAATCAGTGGTATAGAATGGTGCTTGCTGAGTCCAGGGTTGCGAATTCGATATCAAGTGCCACCCACTGTTTCCTAGTGGTTAGTATCACTTAATCCGAAGATAGTAAGAATATTATGATAATTGTATGTTTTTTCATTAAAAAATTATAGTTCAAGCTTGTGATCTATTAAGCATTTAGGGAGGGTGAAACTGAGTTCTAATGCAATAGGGTGCAAGAGTAAATTTTTCCTCCATTGAGGTAAATCACATAGAACCAACGTCCAATTGATGGGTAGGGTAGGGGTGGTGGTCGCCCCAAAGCGAGAGTGATTCTTTAGGAATAACTCCCACACTACTGCAGAATGTGTCCTAGTTGATGTTGTGGTGTGTGTATCTGTGAATTATAATGATTCACTACGCCGTAGTGCCTACAGCTTTTAATGAAGCAAGTTTGACCAATTTTAACTTCATAACACAATAAGCTGCACCAGTTTTTAGACTCGTAACTAAAAAGACGAGTTTTCACTATGTCAAAATTATATATTTATAAATTAATTGGTATAAATGAGAGTGAATCTAAATGGGCTAATGTTTAAGAAAGTACGATCATTAAATCCCTTTAATCCCCAACTGATATTTCAAATCCTTTATTGTAATATTAAATCGGCTGTCTAAAATTACAGGAATTTGAGGAATGGACTTCAAGTTTAAATATTTTAATCCAGATAATATTGACGAAATTATGTTATCAGAGATTAATAAAAATTAAAACAAACAAGCTGGTTGTGATATATCAAAATCTAGTTATAATGACCGTAATTCATGTATTTTTGAAAAACATGGCAAAGTTTAAAAGAAAAAGATTCTAATAGATGTGCATTAATTATATCAACTGTTGTGTAAAAAAGAAGAATAAACAAGAAAAAACTTTTTTGAATATTCAACAATCTTATTTTATGAGATTTTTCCATAACATACCTTGGCGGCATAAAAATGGAAATTTTCGAGATAATTTTTATGAGAAATCAATATTGGATCTTAGTAAAACTACTATAAATTTGGAAAATTTTCTCCATTACTATTTCAAACATAACAAATCTACTTAAGGTATAGGAATAAATGTCCGAATTGACGAATCCTACCTTGCCAAACACAAACAAAATTTTGGAATACCTTGACACTATGGCCCCTTGATAGTAAATTTAATAGATTCAAACGCAACGTATTCTTCGAAAAATCAAAACAATAGGCCAATAAATGATTGTAGATATTATAAGGAGATATGTTAACGAAGGATCCTAAATCGCGCTCGATAGTCGGCCCAAATAGTGGGATTTTTGTGATACGGGTTTTCGTCCAATTAAAAATTTTGTAAATTTAGAAGGTTTTAACAACATTAGAATCTAAATAACATGGAATTCTGTCAAAAAATCATTTATGAATGCCACAAATAAAAAGGAAAATTTAATTAATTCCTATATTGCTTCGCATTTGTCTAGAAAAAATTAAAATCATATTTTTTCTAAAATGAAGCAATCATAGATACATTTTTGTAATTAACACATCTTATGATGATCATAAAGTGTTTTGTTTCGCTTAATCCCTCCCACTGAGAGATTAAGGGATTATCGCCCTTTTTTTGTAAACATAAGCCAACGAATGTTACAAATGCAAATTTATTACATTACAATTTTTAATTTAAAAAAACGTTTCACCTTATTATTATAAGTCAAAAGTAAATAAATATTATATCAAAACAAGCTCTAATGCATACTGAAGAGATAAAATACCACCATACGAAGTATAAACTCAAAGTTGACTTTTTTGAAGTGTGATTGCGTAACTTTCATTTCAAAGATTTTTTGTTGTCCACTTTGTCAAATCTTTCGCATTTTAATCAATTATATTATTAATTGCATATTTTTATTAAAAATTATAAATCACGCTGGTGTGGGCGGAATCATGTGGTGATGCATTTATGTGTAAATTTCTGCATCTTTTTAATAAATAAAATGGTCACACAATTTTAAGGTATAAATATCGAACTTTTGTCTATTACAAATTAGAGTTAATAAAGAGTGATAACTTCTTGATACAAATAAACTTTTCATTGCTTCCTTTAAATAAATTAGCGTTAAATTTTTATTTATTTATATTTTAGATGGTTTACAACATTGTGTTGCCCCCTTAATAAAGCATGAATGGCTTTATTCAATTTCAACATTTAAAAGTCTATAATTTAGTGCGTAATGAGTCAATTGTAGATAATAATACAATTTACATTGCATATAAAGTACAAATATCTTTATTGGCACGAATCTAATTTTTCTAGATATTGCAATTCTATTTAAAATAATTCAAATCGATTATCACTAAGGTATATTTCATAACTTTAAAATAACAAAAGCAATGCTTTATTAGAAATTATACGCATAACTGCTTTATCAGATGCATTACACGTATCTATTCTAAAATATTATTACTGTTAATATAAATAATTATTTTGATAAGCTTATTAGAAAAAATTTACTTGCCAGCTTTTATTGAAAAATAAAGTGGCAGATTTTATACACATCTAAGGCGATTTATAAATTAGTAATTTATAAATATTATATATATAAATGTTTTAACACACTATGCATATTATAAATATTAGCAAATACATAAATTTCTACAAAAACTATGATTATACTGAGAAACTACTATTATTCTCACACCAAACGAAAATTTAATATGTATTAAGCATTTATAAAAACTTTTTCATTAAGAAAATAAGCAATGAGTTTATATTTAGAGTAGGTTTTTAAAAGTCGTTCTTCGCATGCTTTTAGATTAAAATATATACCAATAATACAAGCTGCAACTGGAGTTAGTAGTGACTTTAATAATCATACTGTCAAGACTTTTTTAGTACCAGCACTTTAAACGGGTTATCATGTAATAAGATACATTTACCACACTCAGATATTGCAGATAGTGACTTTGAGCAATATTTAATTCAAATTTTGTAGTCTGATCCCATTAAAATACTTTTTTTAAGAACTCTTAGAAAAACGTTTGTGATGGGGTTAATCTAAAGAGCAAATGAGATTCCAATAGGTCGGAATAGTAGAATCATTAAGGTGAAAATTTGTATTTGTTGTTTTAATGTGAATTGAATAACTTTAGAATGTTTCACTGGTTCTTTCATAAGCCAATGACATTAACTTTACACTCTGAAATGATACAAAAATGAACTGCGAAAACTTAGAATTTTAATTTGATAAGACTACAAGTTAAATTCAATTATATATACTCAAATTTAATAGGTTATGTAAAAAAATAAAGAAAGACTGAGCTTTATTTTAGATTGAGCTTTATTTTTTTCAGTTGGAATATTCTCGTAGGATGTAACTTGCGTAACAAATTTTAGTCTGAACCAAACTAAAATAGAGTAATTAAATAAAAAAAGTGCTATAGAAACCCAATTTAAAAAAATTTGTTTGCTGAAAGTGATTTGTTAAAATAATATTGCAAAATCCGTACGATTTATCAGCACGTAAAATTTATTATTAACTAATAAATATGGAAAAACCTATACAATATATTTTTGCGATTAAAAATGAATCAATATACGTTAAATTTTGATTATAAAAACTTATATAATATGCTACATTAGTACAAAATATAAAATTAGTGTTAAATATCAATTATAGAATATTAGTCAACATAGATCGAGTACTTCAGATCCTAGAAATTTTAACACTATAGATTTCTAAGAAAGAAATTTGGATGTAGTAAGACAACATTTTCTACATTTTTTATCAATTAGAAATATTATAACTGATAGACTTAAGTTTAAATCATAAATTAAAAGCGGTAATCATAAATTTTATTTATTTAAATATTAAAAAGTTATTTTCCATTATTTTTATAAAGCGAGAGCAGTTTTAAAGAGTGTGTTTGTTTAGTAGTAAAAAATTGCGCATACTTGTGACTGGAAAAATATAAATTTTTTAAAATATATTTTATATATATTCATGACCTATTTAGGATAATATATAAAAATATGATTTGTGAATTGTATGCTACTTTCACGTATCCATAAAATATAAGAGTTAAATTATATACTATTTTGTCAGTAAAAAAATTGATCAATTCATAGTAGCATGGTGTTCCATAAATATAGGATTCATGAGCTAGAATATCACAGTCGATTACTTCTACTGACCATTGAAAATTTTGTTCGGCTATTGTTTGAAATCTCTTACAAACACTTGATTTTCCACTAGCTATACAACCAGTAACACCAATTAGATATGGTAATTTGACTGTAGGGTAAACAATCCTGTTGGGTGGTTTTCTCAATTTACCCAATTCATTAAATCTTAGCAATGAACTGCTCAATTTATTTGATGGAAGTACATTTGTCAGGGATGAATTAGGAAAAATCAAATTATCAATTATATGATAATGTAATGGCGATAACCCGTTTAATTTGCGAGTATTTTCAACGATATCAATAATTGTTTCAGTTTCCTTCGTTAGAACCAATCCTGTAAAATTTTTCAAAGTGCCAACTGAACCGATGGAATCATCTAAAGGTATAACAGTATACTTTATACCTATAATTAAAAAATATAAACTTTAAAATTTAAAAAAAATAAATGAGAAGTTTAAAGTAGATCTTATTATATATCTAAAAGTGTAGTAGGCGTATAATCAAAAAATAATTAAATAATAGTTTTATTTATGAGCTTAGATACTTTAGTATAAAAAATACATAGACTTTAAAAAGTGATATTTGCCCATGTATAATAGAATATAATAGAATAAATCAATAAAGCATAATGAATGAAATAACTCTTTAGTACTTTATGCTAATAAAATCTTTAATAATTGCATTATAATAAAAATAACTTATATATTGCCTTTAGTTATAAAGTATGAATAGCTGAAAATTCGTTTTAAATCTATCTATAAATTTTCTGGTAGATAAACCAAGCTAACAGCAATCACACTTTATACGTGACACCGCACAAATAATATAAATAAAATGTGGGGAAAATTGTTTCACATAATAGCCCTATATGAAAATATCGAAATTAATATAGAATTTTTAATTAATCGCAAAATGACTATAAAATTTCTTAATTTTTTCGTAAATAGTAGAAATTTAAATAATAAAATAGATTTTTTAAATTAGAACTATATTCACTAATAATTAATTTATAAATATTTAAGTCTACTAGATCACTGATAATCATAAATAGATGTCAAAGTTTATTCGAAAATTTTAAATCAAAGTTATTTTAATAAAGATATCAAGAGAGTTGATTGAAATCGTACATTGGTGTTCAATTTTTTCATATCAATCAGATCTGATAATTTACTAATAATTATCTAAAAATGCTGTTATACATAACCTTATTGACTTCCAAATGATAATATTATCATGAATGTGTAATTATTATTGAATAACCCTCTCTCATAATTCCTACTTAACGTAATAATATAAAAAAAGGGAAACTGTATCGTTGGGTAATAAATAGTTTTTATTGTTTTATGACAAAAAATAATTAATCATAATTGAGCGAGAAGAAAAAAGTCATTTTTCATTAAGAGTTAACAGATACTTTAATGATAATGAAAAGCAAAGAGTATCAGAAATGTCTAAAATAGTGCTATTTATCATTTATGGGTAAAAATAGTTATGTACTTTATAAAAATCAAATTTATATAAAAAATTACCTTGTTTTTGAATTTTACTTGAATAATAAATAATTTTAGAATTTTATGAATATGCCGCGTTCTAAGTAAAGATATTTCTAAAAAGAAAAGAATTCAACTCTGAATTATTTCAAAAAATTCATTTTTTATTCAAAATTTTAAGAAATATTAATCACTAATATTTCTTAAAGAAACAAAAAAATTGGTATTGGAAAATCAATTACATTAAAAACGATATAAATACTACACAAAATAACGCCGAAACTATATACTTTTATAATCAATATGATTTCTCCTTATATAAAGCTTTGATAAATTTAAATATACAGTTTTATATAACTACTAATATAAAAATAAGTCGTTGGTGATATATGGAAAATATATAATGAACTCTGCATATATATCGTCATTTAGTTTATTCTCGGTCAACATATTACTCAATTTTTATGAAAGAATATTAAAGTGCGGAATATTTGGTTACTTATTTGAATCATAACTAAGGTGGTATTTAAATGGTAAATTAAGTTTATTAATGTTTGTATGAATAATAAAAAGTGATAATTTATCTAGGATATGGATTTCATTAGTTTTCAAAGGAAAGGTATATCTACTAAAAAATTTATCTTCGCCTCAAAAGCAATGGATTTAAAAAGTTACAGAAAATATATGAAGAAATTATCAATATGATATATTATAGATTTTAGTACTTTAAAAAAATCATGAAATTAACACTTTAAAGAACAATTGGGGTCGAATCAACTCTAAAGTTATTTCGAAAGCGATGTAACTTTTTCACCACGCTTTTATTAATTTATTAAGCCTAGGTTCAATGCTATTCTTTAGAAATATAAAAATTTATTAAACTAAAAAAAATCGCCCTTTTAAGGATTTTACAAGCGGCAAAAATTTGAAAAATTAACAATATTTTATTTTATCTTATATTATATAATATTATTTTATTTAATTCTATATATAGAATTCTGAGGAAAGTGAAGAATATTAATCCTACACTATTTAGCGACAGGTGACTTGTTGAAACATCGGCATTCCTTCGCAAGTAAACAGTTAAACTTATTTTGGTGACAATTGGGCACATATTCAAGGAAAAATTTAAGATTTTTACTTTAAAAATATTAATAAATATTACTATTTTGGGTATTTTAAAAAAGCGATAATACGGAATCCACCATCGAAATTTCGCAAAATCAATGATTAATCCAATTTTTTAGCAAAAAGTGGTTTTATGATCGTCATTAAAAAAGAAATATCAATACAATTGTGAATCATTCCGGAAAAATCTTCCAAAAGAAAGGTGCTATATTTAAGATGTTTAGCCCACTGTGCAGATTTTTCTTTTATTGTCCTAACTATACAGCACCTAACAATTACTTGTTAAACAATTACTAAAAATCTGTCCATATCACGCTTTCGTGCCATAATTTAGTTATTTGACTGTTGTTCAGGACTTCATGACATCTAAACTAGATTATGAATTTTCAAAAATTGGTGGGAGATGTGTTACTGTTCACCAAGGAAATACTATGTCTTAAATGTTCTTAAAAGTCAGCAGTACTAGATGGTAGGTACGTGAAATTGATGATACATGCAACTGTTTTTTAATAATAAAAAACAGGAGGAATAGACAATAATATAGATTAGCTTTTGGAGCGTATAAAATTGCTTATAAAACTAAGGACTCAATCATGGAACAGAAATACATAAATTTTTTTTTGTTTCCAGCAAGATAGTACATGAAAACAAAATAGAGGAGGCTACGAGTCTAGCTTTTTTGTTAAAACGCAAATGTAAAATAAGACTAATAAATTCCCAAATTGTCTATCAAAAACTATGTATTTGATAAAAAAAAAAAGAAAATCTTCAACTTTTTAAAATATATAATGATATCATATTGAATTTAATCTTAAATACGGTCTCTGTCAGGCGCGTGCGTTGGTTCACGATTCCAGGCTGAGTCACTGTATTGAAGCTGATCTAGTAAAGTAATCAACGACAAAGTTTTTTAAATAAATAAATTTATTAAAAATAATAAAATTATTTTTTAAAGTAGCTACTATTCTTACTCAATGTTACATGAAAATTGACACACATTTTTTTAAACTCTTGTAATATAGAACACCAAAGCCACATTTAAATATTTTTTAGTAACGAAAAATAGTTTCCAAAACATATACAATAATTTATTTAAAACTACAAAATTTAATTAATTTCCCATTAAGTACGATTTAAAGTAAATACTTCATAGTATCAACTATGACAATATTTGAAAAATAATTTATATAATAAAACTATTCTTTAATTTATTAATAATAAAATAATATTACAAAATATACTTTCAAAATAAAATACTAAAAAAATTGAACGATTATGTACGACGAGAAATAAATTTCACTTCGGTGTGAGGTCAAATGGTGGCTGCTTTAGAAAAAATTTATTAGTGAGCAGTAAAATCTAAATATTTGATTATAGGTAAAAATTATATAGAAATAAGTAAGCATTTAATTAAATTATTTACTACAAATAAATATTTCACAGAGTATTTTATAATTTTTCTGCTTTAAAATTTAATCAATTAGAAATTATTAGATAAAAAAAAATATATTAATTTAAAATAAAATTAATATATTACACATACCAGGAAATCCACGAAAAAATTCTTCAACATTTCTTTTTCTAATATCATAACATTCTATAATATCACTTAAATATTTTTTTCTTATAAAATCATCCGATGTAATTCCAACGTGAACAGTATCGTCACATAAAATGCACGCAGTTGACAAAAGCAATAAATGACCAAAATGTATTCTATCAAATGTTCCACCAACAGCAATATTTTTATGACGAATAATTTTATTATCTTCCTGTTGAATTCCAGATACTGCTGGTAAATGAATAAAATGACGTATTTCTTTCAATGCATATCCAATGCATTCATTTTCTATATTAAAATAATTTTTTCCTGTAGTATGACTATTTTCAGACATCTTTAACTTCAATTTTATTGTGCAATCCAATCCATGACAAATATTCATTATATCAGCCAACATTCGGTGAACATTGTTTAGTGAAATATTATCATTTTTACCAATATCAAGCATTATTTTCAGGACTGAATTTTTTCCATGTATTATTTTACTAATATTATGAACAAAATCTTTTTTTTTTACGCCGCAAAGTGACGACAAAAGGTACCTCACAGACATTCCAACAATGCTCGCGCATTATTTAAAAAATTAATTTTTGATCATTAGTTATTAATGAAATGTAATCATAAAAAATTTGATAATATAATATTTTATTAACTAATAACGCTATTGTGATCAATATCTGTCGAATATTTGAGAGAAATTAAATAATATTTTAATATTCAATTAACTTATTAGATAAACATTATTTAAAAGTATATAATATTCTTATAACATTTATAATTTAGATATGCATTACTTCCTTATAATGAAAGATTGTAAATAATTCTTATATGCTTATTAAGTAACATAAAAATTATTTTTTTATTTGAAGATTTTACTCTAGAATTTTTAATTTATGACTATAAAATATGTATATTTTACATATAGAATATGTATAAATTAATTATGGGGTAACAAATTGTTTTTTTGAAACCATATTTAATATGGACGTGACGAGAACTTCCTAGTGAAATGCGCACGTATCTCACTTTATAATGAGTGGTGGTTACGTGAATAAATCAAAATCTGTGTTGCTGGAAACTTAAAGAAATCGGAATAAATTTACTGCCTAAAGTTATTATTTATGTTAAGGATTTTAGTAAAGAAAAAGTCCAATACTGAAGATGCGAAACTCGAAAATGTGCTGGAAGACTTGTTTCGTCTCTGTTTGATGCCATTTCAAACATATAAGCAAAATTTTTGCACAACAATATTATTTCTGAAGAGAAAATTAATAAAGTCATGCTTTTAACTAGCACATAATAATTGTCAGAAACTACTATACATTCAACCAGCAAAGTTTATACAATTGCAATTACATCTCAAAGGAAAAACAATCTACCATTGATAAAAAATATTTAAACTATTTTAATATTTTTAAAAATATACGGGGTGTAAAAAGAAGTTTACACATTAAAATCTAATATAAAAAGTAAAAGAGTTAGAATTTTGTTATTACGATTTATGATTACAGTCAAAATGTCGAATTATTGAAAAAACGAAAATAAAAGGTCTAATTCGTTTGAAAAATTTTTTTTGACTTTTGTTAGTACTTATAGAGTAGTACCGAATGAATTCTATAAACTTTACGCTTTACCGGGAAGATTTGCAGAAAAAACACTTGATATATATTTTATCGTCTAACGAAACTTAGTCTGATTACTAGTTATTTGTACCCAACAATAAGAACAGAATGGATATTGAAATTCCAAAAATTATAATTATTTATTCTGAAATAGTCACATTAAATGATTTTAAAAAAGCATCAGTTTACTAACATTATATGTTTTCAATTTAATTTAAGACAGTGTCTATGGACGAAAATCCCAAAATTTGGGCTTATAAAATTATAAAATCAAGACGGTAACTTTAGGTTGTATATGAAATATTTTTCTACGTTCGCTCTTGTCCCTGTGGTTAATGTTAAAAAATTTTTTTCTTAGACAAAGAAAAAGCATCACGTAAAAATAAAAAGATTGAGATAAATTCATTTCATATTTTTAAAAAAACTTTGTCCACTGAAAGAAGAATCCTATGTATTTATGGAACGCCAAAAAAAGATTAATACATAGTATTGAATTGACAAATAAAACCGTAGAGTTATTTCATTTACATTTTTACATTGTCTCTATCAGGCTCACTCTAATCATAACACATTAAATAAAATTTTGCTGGACACACAGAGCCTGGTTGAATAAGATATTAAGAACATTATTAGCAACCCGATCCTAACAAAAAATACAAAGTTAAATAAAATTAAAAAAAGTCATTTGTAATGATTCTGATATATACTATTCAAAATTTTTTCATATGCGATATCTACTGCATATAATTGGAAATACAGATAAACTTTACTAGTTTTAAATGACCATGTTTTTTATATCGAAACCATATTAATTTATCATAATTGTGTATTTCGCCGGAAAATTTTCGCTCCGGCGATTTCTCGCCTCGTGATATATTTTATAAATAAGAGTGTTTATAAAACATGTATATTTTATATACAAGAATATTTATAAAGTATGTATTTGGAAATAATTTTTTTTGTGAAATCTACCTTAAGATGAATGAACATGTAGATTGTAAAATTTTTATAATTTCTTCTGTAAATTACCTGTTCAAATTTACATCTTTCCTTAGCTTGTTACTATTCGTATATTACTTCGAAATTACTTTAATGATTATAAGTATAGAAAATATATTAAACTTAATAAAGAATAGTTTTTATATGTCTAATTTGATAATAAAATATTGATAACTATATAATCTTTAATTAAATTGTATTAAAAAATATAAATGAATTAGATGCATATAACTTAAAAAAATGAAATTTTTGTATTATTTTTTAACAAAAATTTTACGGTCATATTCACATATTATAGCGTTTGATATTTATGTGTAATCATTATTCATCATTTTTCGTGTTGTTAATAAGTAGCAAGGATCATTTTTTATTCTAAAAAAAATATATTTAACAAGTTATTGTTCTGGGGATACTCTTCTAGAAAATATCTATAGGATTATTTTCGTTGAATTATATAGTTTCACACAGCCAGAATAAACAATTGAACTAATAATAAAAACGGATGTACAGCGCATCGAATTCATATTACAGCTTATACAGTGTGGAGAATATTATTAAGACAACCCCCTTCTGCGAATTCATCGGTAAAAAATTATTTCAGAGATACTTATTCAAAAATGACATTTTTTTAATAGCGAGATTGCAGAAAATTATATAATTTGTGATATCGGTAGTTTAGTTGTGACGGAGTCGAATAATTCATTATCTATATGGGTAAAAAATCGTTTATACCGACAGCGGGCGAATGAAGTCGCAGATAATAATTAATGAAGTACAAGTCAGAATATATTCGTATTTATATAAAATCTTACATTTAAACTAAAATAAATTTTATAATATGAAATATAAAATCTTTTTATGATTTTTATTGAAAGTCAACTATAAAAATCTTATGTCGTTTAATGCATGTAATATTTCATTAACTAACTCTAGACGAAATATAAATAACATTAGTTTTTCCTTTTGACATTTAAAAATTAATTATTTTAATAAATATTTAAAATTTCCCCATTTAATCTTTTAAATTATAATTAATGTATTTTATAAACAACTTTTAGCAATTACATTGATTAATTGAGGTCAAGTTATATAAAATTAACAAATGGTAAATTTTTTCCAAATCAGTGAAAATATCCTTAAAATTGAAATTAATATTTAAAAGTACCTACTGCATTTTATATTATACCTTTTTTAGAATTTATATTAAATATGATTTATTATATTAAAATAGAATTATGTTTTTCAAATACATTCTAGATTTAAAAGAGAAATATTTAATAACCAATGTCATGATAAAAGAGTCTAGTTAATGCTTATATAATTAACTAATTTGATTTTTTTTAGTTACGGGGCTAAACCCCTGGCGCAGCATATTGGACTGTGAAGTTTAAGTTGGTCAGACTTGCTTCATTAAACACTGTAGACACCGCAACGGATTCTTTTCGAGCATAATACAACCACACGATATCACACACTAGCTCCGACTTATTATTTTGCGGTAGTGAGGGAATTTAACCCACTAAACATCCTCGTTTGGGGGAAACCATCACCCCTACCCTATCCATCTATTGGACGTTGAATCCATGAAAATCACTTCAACAGAAACAGGAATTTAGTATCGTACTCTAGAGCATCAGTACTCGATTTCTCCCTCCCATCAGGCTTCCACCCACTACCAGAATGTAATATAATTTTTTATAGAAACATGCAATTACCATAGTGTTTCTACTAGCTTCGGATTAAGGGATACGATAGACCGTAAACAGTGGGCGACACCATGACTCGAACCTGTGACCTCAGGATCAGCGGGCTAAGCCTATACCACTAAGACATCTGTCCGCTTCTATTAAATAATTTGATGTACTATGAAGCACCCTAAATAATTCTTACCGTCATTCTTCATTCCTTATAATGAAAAATAATGTACTGCCGTTTAATTAGAGTTATTTTATTTCTTCATCGCATTAAAAAAATCAAATTTTTTTAAATTAATAATGTTTATTATAATCAGTAGAATTTCTCTCGAAATACGATAATACTTCAGATTTAAATGCATACATTAAAGTATGTGTCGTACGTAATTTAAATTAGGCAAAAAAAATCTACCTCAAGCCATAAAGTACGTATTACACGTCAAAACGGGAATGCGTATAAAAAAACTCTTAAACTAATTAAAATAATAGAACTTTTGACATTATTGCTCGTAGGTAAATCCTCTTATTTTTTCATATTTCTTAACATTATTATTTTAACTATCAAAATTTAGGCAACAACGTTTATATTTCCTTTATAAATAGTCAAAAGTAGATTTAAAAGGGCACAATACATTTCAAAACTCTATTTGAGAACTAAATAATTATTGATGCAGGTTTTTTTTATTTTGAAGTTTAGTATTTCACGAAAATGTAATTCTAAATCTGTTAGTTGGGTTAGTTGCACGGGCAACTCTATTTTGAAATCCTTAAATGGCGTTAATTCATTTAAAAATAACTGTTTTGATATATTTTTACAATTAAATTGATTAAAGCAAAGTTTTTTTAAATTTCTCGTCATCATTTTTATTTTGAGGAGTGATATCATGGGACTCTAGCTCATATCCACATTAAATTCATTTCGGTAGCTAATTAAATTTTTTTTATTCATTTATCATTACATTAAGTTTTTCTATATCAAAAAATTCCTCCTTTTCAATGATAACTTTGTCTTTTTGAACTAAAAAATAGCCTTTTTAAAATAATTTTTTTCCTTTTAGAATTTTCTCTAGTTTTTTAAAGAAAAAAAAGAATAACAGGTAATTTATAGTTTTTATTTCCAGTTTCGATATTTATATTAAATTACTCATCATAAACTTCTTATATAAACATTTAAACTATAAATAACTGCTTGACCAATATAGTGGTAATAAAATAAGATTTTTATTACGAAAACCTTAGTTTTATGTTGGACTGACTTAATATAGTTGAATACTACATTCTTATAAAAAGTTAATAGTATTTTTCTACTGTCCTTTTTTTATTCAGATTTCGTATCCATTTGATATTTTACGAAGATCTCCGCGGCCATGAGAACTTTACAGATTAATTTATAAGATTTATTAAAAATGTCGAAGAATATTTCATTTATTTGTAGTATTTGAAATTGTTCTATAATGAGCGGTGGGATTTTATCACCTAAAGCCAAAAAATACAATACGAATATAACCTTTTTTTCGTTGTTATTTTTCTCCTCTTATTGTTTATATTGGAAAATATGTCCTCCCTCTAAACATAAGCATTATAGAATATTAAAAATTTTAAAAATTATTTTTAGTTGATAATGAATTTCAGTTTTATTAGTATTAGTGACCTACTTAGGGTCCAATGAACGCAATATTGTTTGAAGAAAACCTTTCATGTCTTAAAAACCATTTCATATACACTTTTAGATTCAGCCAAAATTTATTTATTTGATTTTATACCTATTTTTGAACCCTCAAAATCGCACAGCAGAATTTTCAGTTGGTCATTTATAAATTACTTTCTTTAATTTAAAAGCTGTGTATAAATTATCTCAAAAAAATAATTCGACGTTATTGAACCACACTTTTTTTTGTGAATTCTTTAGTTTAAGAATAAAATTGCCTTCATTTTTCTTTTTTTTAATGTTTTCCCATCATTAGGCCCAGTCATTGTATTGCAGGCTTTCATATTACTCTATTGGTTCTTTATATAGAATCTGAAGAAGTAATGGACTTTAATTTTAATTTGTTCACTGACCTTGACCGTGATCCTCTTTCATTAGAAGTAGCCTAATGCAAGTGTATTATTAAAGCTTTTTGAATAATTGTAAAATCTGATATTTTGTTATAAGGTGAGAATTGACGATGAATAATAGAAAGTACGTAGAACCCATAACCTACAGTATTATTTTATTATAATATTTGACCAATATATAGAGCTCTGATGTTTTCTATAACTTTTTTGTATATCAATGTGGCAATTACATAAAAATTATAATAGGACTTCCTCATTCTAAGCAAGTCACTTTATTCAAGCTTCTAACAAATAATCTAAAAAATTTATATTATTTATTTTATTTTTCTCAGATAATAAATATAAATGACACTGGCCTATTTTTATATTATTGAGAGTATTTAACATTAAAAAAAACTAGTTTAAGGTGTTATTCTAAATTTATTTTAAAAGACATTGCAAACGAATGTTAATTTTTAACATGAAATTTGCATATAATTAGAATTTGGAATATTCAATCTTGTCATATATGAAAAAAAAACTTTATTGATATATAAAGCTAGTAAATAAAATTAGAATTTATTTAGTTAAAGTAGATATGAAAAAGTCCTCAAAATATCGTTAGTGATTTTAAAAATTTCTATCAGAAACAGTAGTTAAAGTTCAAAAAAGTAGTTACTTTAAGCGAATAAAAATTATATTTAAAATATATAAATGCCATTTATTATTAATACACAAAAGTTTCTAATAATGAAAATTACTCTAATGAATTATTATCAACTTTATATGGTTAATCATACGAACAAATACAAAATAAACTACAAATAAGGTTATTTCATATATAAATCAGGTAACGTAACATTAATAATGGAAAAATAGAGTAGACTGTGAAATAATAGGCCAAATTTGCATCTACTTGAGCACTCAGTATGATGTATTACAATTCAGATATTTGTACTAGTTTATCTAATCAATTTCTAAAATAACTTTCTCTATTTGCTGAAGATTAAATTCTCAATTAAGAATATAACCATGTTACTATAACTGAATACACTAAATATAAAGTCAGGAATGTTAAAAACCCACAATTAAAACGCTTTTTGGGTAGTTTTTTTACCTACATTAGTCAATTTTAGCAAAGTTATATTTTAAACACACAAAGTTAATACATTTTGTAAAATATTTTAATTAGTGCAACTAGAATGACTAAAGATGATTTAGAAACCAATTATGTTTCACAATTTTCTTCCAAGGTAGAGCTTGTATGTATCTTCTATAAATAAAAGTAATGTGTCGTATTTTGTTGATCGATGACCAGGATAGTTAGCGAATCATTTTATTCTTTAAAATTAATACAAATTTTAATGATTCGTATTTTATACGATAATAGTAAACATAAAATCTGTTGAATATGGCATATCGAGTTTTAAATTAGTTTCATTGATAGTTGGAAGACCACTTTGAATGATACATCTACATTAACAAAGTTTGAGTCTTAATCATATAAAATTAGATATAAAGCGAATAAGTTAATAAGCTTTTAAATTAATTTAAAGTTTTTATATGATAAAAAGAATAGATTCTAGAGACTTTAGAACCTATAATTATCTCAAAAGTGGCAAGTAAAAATCCTTCACCTTAAAATTAGTTTACGCTCTAATTTTTTGTTTCACAAAGATAAAATATTTTAATTTAACATACGTACTTAGTTTATATTTTAAGAGAACGAAATAGATAAATTAATAAATAATATTTGGATATACGTATATAATGTTGAAGCATTTATTTTACCATTCAAACCACCAACATAGTATGAGATTCTTATAAGCAATCAAGTCAAAATATATTTTATTTGATTGTTTTTAGATTCTATTGACTTCTATACCAATATTTGAAACTATAGGTTATTTTAATTTTGATGCTCCAAAATGTTATATGGCATTTAAAATTAGTGTATACAACGATTACCTCTTTTATTTTACATAGAGTGATAAAAATGCTTTATATATAAGACCACTAGACATAACTAAATATCAAGTTCTGTGTTATAATGAATGTAAATGTGAATATTATAAAATCATCAGCTATTTTAAATACTAAGTAGTTATATTATGATTAATATATATTTCTTTTAATGTGTGTAGAGTGATTTTTATAAGAAGATTAGTAATATATAATATTTTAATTATATGATATCATGTTTTCTGGAATAATTTGTTAGATGGATAATATAAGGTATCTGGCAAATGGTATGATATTCCCTTTTTCATGAAACCTTTCAGAACCGACGTTTGTTGTCCAGTACAGCTGTCGTATTATCTCTGATGGAAGATAAGAGGTTACGTTAGTAAAAAAAGTATATTTACTTAGCATTCGATCGCATGCTGCTCTAACCTTATTTATAATGATATAGAAATATTCTAATAGCCTCCACTACACTACATGATCATCAAACCCATCTATATTAGGAATGCTTGTATTTATCATTACACTAATATCGATTTTCGAATGATGATTCAGCAAAATGTCTTCATAAGCTATTTATGAATATACCATTTATATAATTAATACTCAAAAACCCCTCGACAAAGTTTTAATGCGATCCAAAAGACTCGTTAGGGGGTTTTCGCTGCATAAAAGTAAAATGTTATCTAAAAATTATGAATAGTCTACTATTCGTTCTTTTTACGTAATGCTTTATTTTTGCATTAAAAATATTATGTAAAATATTTTTAGTATATATTTGTTTATTAATTTAATTGGTTAGTTTATGAAATTTTTACAGTTATAAATCATAAAAATATTTTATATGGTTGAACTGATAAAATTTTCTTATTCTTTTATTGTAATTATAAACATTATTAAATCATAGAAAAGCAGACATTTGTTAATATTTGACATCACAAAGTTATACCTTAAAGTGCAAAAATTAATTTGTCGATATAATATTAACTTGTGGCCTAAAATAGATTAATTTGATCATAATTTGTAATCTAATATAAGCTAAAGCACGATTAAAATATAAAAATCAATTTATAATTAAAAAAAACAATTTAACTATTATTTAAATAAGTGTAAAGTAATTTGTATTTTGTTCGCTCAAAAGTATACTATATGATTAAAATCAAAGTTAAATTATCTAAATTATCAAGTCAGCGAGTAACTCATTTTAAATATAGTTCGGATATTTGTTAGTCAGTGCAAAATTTTCTTTAATTCTTGTAGTTCAAAAAAATATTTACTTTTTTTAGATCTTCGTTATTGTAAAATTTCATCTGTAATTATATCAACATCTGCCAAATTATATCTATATATTAGATCAATTTCTTTACGATTAAAGCAATTTCATAAATATATTCAATAATGTAGATTTTAGTATTCTGTTAACGTAAAATGCCGAACAACCCACTAAATTAGCTCAAAATTGTATGTTATTACCTCATTGTATAATTTTAAAGTCATATAAACATTTATAAAGAACAAATTAGAATGACATTGCGAATCGTATAATTTGACTAAGCATAATTTTTTATTATGTTTTTCATTAGCGTCTTAACACATTTGATTATTCCCTTATTTAGAATCCGTTGAATATTAGTTTTGCTAGGGAGAAATAAAAAATTTTTTTAATAAATTGATATATTTTGATGAGAAGTTTATTTAAGAATTACTTGAATCATTTTTAAACACCCACTCTATTAAGATCTGTTCATGAAAAAAAATGAATTATTATTCAACTTGTCATACATGATCTAGAATTTTTATATTTATAATGCGCGAATAAAATTTTGTGACAAGGCATATGTCTTTATAGTTTTCAATTATTATTTATTTTTTTAGTATATAATCTAAAAATTACTGTTCTAATATAAATGTTCCTCATAGTTTTTACTTTCTCTGTAATAGTATTACATATTTTTTGACGAATTATTACCAAACATTAATGTACCGGCTATAGTTCGGTATTTTCGTCTTAATCGGAATCACTCGTTAGTATTCCGGATAAGCGTCGTATTCAAATTTTAAAATATATTTACTCTAGAGAACATCGACAATAACAGCATACTAGATTATGGATATTTTCAAAAGAAAAATGAATATACCACCAAAATTTTATCGGATTCTTTAATGAGTATCGGTCGTGTTCTATCAAGCAACTGAATTTGTGTGCTAAAGTGTACTAGTAATGCATTTTATTTTAGGCGCCTCAAATGTACAACAAGAAACTAATTTAGGGATGGTTCAATCTTTGAAGTGGCGAAACTTTCCTTGTGACAAGGAATTTTATTAATTGTTTGTTTTATCCAATATCCATCCTTGAGCTCTGATGACATTTGAAAATTGGAGACAAAGTAAAAGTTGTACTAATGGATGAGATTGGCGTCTGTAAAAAAGTACAATATTTGTCAGATATAAAATCAACAATATTAGATTATAGGTAGAATTTATAAAGGTGAGAAATCTTTTGTAAATAGAACGGATAGGAGAACTCGAGAGTTTTTTGAAACCATCAATATGGAAGCGTGGAGAACGATTCAACTATATAGACAGGTAGTTTGTTTAAACGTGATAAATCGATTGGTAGACCTTTTATTAGTTTATGAAACTGTAATTCACATGATGAAGTAAGTTTCTAGTGAAAGAGCTTACACAAATATAATTAAAGCCACATGGAGAACATTTAAGAGAAAGATTGAAAACGCTATCAACATAAATCGAATTGTATTCCCTGGTTATGCAGATGTAGCAGATTTCATATAATATATAAAAAAATATTTTTTAGATAAGCGTTCTGAACTTTGTCAGTTTAGTATGAATTTAAGAATGCTTTTAATTAAGAACCGAATTTTTTCGATCGTGTCTTTTTTGTACCGAGGATGGCACAGAAACCAGACTTTAACCAATGCATAAAATAAGAATAATAGCTTAACACAGGTAATCCTAATAAATCTTTCAATACTAATAAAAAATAGTTTATAAAAATCCTTGTCATAATAATATAATTATCAAGTATAGCTTAAGATAGATTATTCATCATTTATCTAACCTTCTTCCAAAATTTGAGGATTAGTATTTTGTTGAATATCTAAAATAATGATCCTATTTGACATATAATCAGCAAGTTGATTCAATCGACCACATATATTGTTTTACACTATTCGAGCATTTTGACTGTATTTTTTGTGGATTTCCTAATAAAATGATATCTAATGCGATAATTCTTTTAACAAATAATTTGAATATTTGATAACTCCTAAAGTTTTTTATTAATAGCTATCTATATTACGTACAGATTGAATAGCAATACAGGGTATGTGCTCAATAACTGTTAGGCTGCGGCATCGTGAACAGTCGTCACCAACTGTTTTCGGTCCACACTATCACTCAATTCTAGATTTGAAAGAGCTCTAAAGTAATTGCATATTTCTATAAAAAAATCATGGATCTTGTTAATATGAGAAAGCTGAAATGTAGAGTGTAGTTGAGTGTTGATGGGCTAAGAGAAAATTTTACGCATAGTTAGGTGTACCCTATAGAGCCAGCGTCTGATAAATGAATAGCATTGTGAAGGTCATTGCTCTAAAACGAAGATATTTTGTTTGAATAACACTCACACTATATCAGAACAATAACCTGGAGCATTATTGTGTGAATTACGATGATTCACTCAATTGCGGTACTTACATGAATCAGTACATCAAGTCTAACGAACTTGAATTTTTGCAGACCAATAGGTTTCTCTAAGTTTTTAGTTGCACTGTAACTAAAAAATTATTAATTATATAAATGTAATCAATAATTGTAAATTTCCTGCTACATTACAATTTTAGGTTGTATATAGTTTTTCAAATTAAAATTTTATCTTATAAAAATAGAAACCAGTACGTTTAGTATTTTTCTAATTCAATACTTAGACTAAATTTTATAGACTTAAATAACCTATTTCATTTTTAAATCACTAATTTTAAGAAAAATATATGCTGTAGTTTTGTATATAAAAAACTTCTTAAATTAAACATGCTTTTTTCAAAAACTAGTAGTATTTTCATTCATATTATGCACCCAACTCATATATTAGTGTTAAATATAATCTTTTAGAACCCTATTATTTTAGAATATAATATTTTTATTATTTACATTATAAAATAATCAGTAAATTGTTTTGTATAAAATATTTTTTTTCTGAACAAATGGAAAGTTTTTAAAAAATACAGTAAAAATTCATTTTTGTTTAAATATTTGTACAATTACTAATATATAAGTATTAAGAAAAATTTAATTTGTGCAAATTTAACTACTCATATTAAATTTATAACTAAATAAAGTTAGGATAATTGGTTTAAAAGATATTTTTTCCCAACAAATGTTCGGAGTTATTTTTTTTATAAAATAAAATGGCGATATAAACAAAATTATTTCAATGATTACATTTTACTTTGAAATAAAATGAATTTCAGGTACTTTTTCTAACCATAAAAATTAATTTTAAAGACTAAGTTTATTAGATTTTTAGCAAATATTACTGCATCAAAAATGTCTATTTCGTACAAGTTTTTAAAATACTTTAAAATAAAACACTATATATATCAATAAAACGAGTTCCTATTAAAATATTTTATATAAATAATTTTGAATTATAGTTAGTACTTAGAAAATATTTACGATATTACAGGGGGTGTGAAGAGTTGCTTAGAACTCTTATTATATAAAGTCATTTACGATAGCTTTGAAAGGTAATTTAAATCCAATCTGCTTAAATTTAATAACATCTTGAAATTTTAAATTATTTATATTACTAAATAATTAACTTAGATTTACAAAATACTAATTTTTCTTGATTTAGCGTTTCAATGTATTATTTTTGAATGTAAGTTATTAATAGAAGTGAATTCTATAATTTCTGATAAAATAGTTATTTTGTATGAAAGCAACACAAATTATAAAGCTTTATAAGTGCATATTATCTTGTTACCCCCTTTATAAATATGACCGCTAAACAACAATATTAATCACAAATATTTATTTCAAATGTTTCTTATTTGGCTTTATATAACAATTTCGTATTTTTACTGAGGGGTTTACGGATTACTTATATTTTAGGCTATGAAGTGGTACGTGCGTAATTCATTTGATATATTTTACTTTTCTAAGTTTCGTACATGCATTTGAAAATAAATTGTTTGATAAACATTTGGAATATGTTTCACTCAATTATACGTATAAATATAGTTTTAAGAAATTTAGGTATTGAATAGCATGTTAATATTACAACATTATGGAACTGTTAACGAAGGGTTATGGTATATTATACCTTTTTAATTTAATTCTTAGCTATCATTACAATTAATCACTTTATTTGTTACTATGTCACTGAAATTACAATTTTTTATTTGCACCCCTGGCAGTTTTTATAATTTTTTTTTGCAGACATAAGTAGCTGAAAAAGTATGGCATTAAGTTAATAGGTAATAGGCGCGTCATATTGATAAATTATGATTTGTTGAAAAATTCTGAAGAGTTTATTAATTATACAAATAATTATTAATCTACAAAATACACAATGTGTATAAAAATAATATTATGTTGAATAGTAATTTTAAGAAATTTTAAAACTATTTTTATAAAAAATTTACTATAATACTAATATTTTCTCTATCTTCTTCATACTTGCCTCCTAAAAAATTTCATTATAAAGATGTCTTCACTTATACTGCTCATCTAATACAATATGTGTATAGACACTCAATTACATCCTAAGTGCCATAACGCAATTATAGCAAAATACAAAACTATTATTTAGATTATTTTTTCTAACAACTAATGAAATTACAATGGATGTATTAAAATTATACAGTGAAATTTTAAAAATAGCTATGTAACTATATTAAGCAATATAGTCTATTTTCTACCTTATATGAACAATAATTATCAAGGAGAACGTTTGTTTTTTCTTCTATAATTCATAGCTTTTAAAAATTGTTGTCACAATATCTATCCCATATACTATACAAGATATATGTCTTGATATATAAAAAAAATTTAAAACCTTATTACTGACATAGTAAATAATTTAAAAAGGAAAGTTTATATAATTATACCTACTAATTGATAACAGGATGCGACTCATATTGTGTATTATGAATTAATAAAGTACGTTAACAAGTTTGTTGTCGCAGAGTCTCTATGACTTAGTTTATGAGATCAATCATGATATATTTAACATAAAATGAGTAACTTGGCAGATATAAGTAAAGCATATTTTCATAATATCATGTATATTCATATTTATCAGGGAGAATCTTGTAGATGAATGCGCTACTCTATCTTAATAAAACCTTTAAAGGAAAAAATTACAAAAATTGACGAAAATGAGTTTTTAAGATCTCCTCAAGTCGGGAAAATAAATTATGTGTCTACATTATATGACAATTGCGTTTGCCATTATTCTTCAAAATGATTAAATAAAATTTCATTATTTCTATATTTCCTTAAAAAAGTTTAAATTGGTTTTGTTTTCTTATTATGGATAAAACTAACAGAGAAAAATGTCATATTGTTAAAAGATATGATTAACCTTCTGTTATATGATTTTAATATTCATAAAACACAGTTTGTATTGTCAGAATATTATATAGAATTGCCCCTTTAAATACATTATATCACAGCAAGTCTCATCAGTGAAATATGCGTGAATAGTTTTGAGCTCTAAAAATAGTTTATAAAAATCTTTTTAAATATAACGCTAATTTGTTACAATTAAGATTTTTGAATGTTACTTATTTAGAAAAATATTTTAAAAATAGATCCTTAGATTTTAAAATAATAGATACTTTGTCTAAATTATACAAAATAGGGTAATAAAATTTTATAACTCTAAATTCACGTTGATATAATCGAGCAGATCAGATCAGATTGAAGTGGGACATAGACTATGTGCTACAAGTGTTATCCAAGAAGATAGAGAAAAACAATTAGATTAAAACTTGAAAAAATATTCTATACTCTGAGTGGAATGGCGTATGAAACTATTTATGACAATGAGAAATCAAAAATAAATTTGTGAAATAATTATGTGACATTTAAAAAAAACTAGATAAATTTCCTAGAACAATTAAAAAATGGAATATATATTGTACATTAAATTATATAAGAACAATTATAAGTATAAAAAAATGGAATAACTTGAATTACACCTACTATATATTACGAATTAGTTATGAAATTGTCAGAATCAATTTGCCTTTTGTTTATGCATAAAAAATAGCTTAATTTACACAGATAACGTTCTAATATTAATCCCACTTTTATAGTCAAAAAAAAGAACGATAATAAATTAGAATATAAATTATGACAAAATTAATATACTTTACCCAGTTATATATGTATCTTTATAGTGAATTATAAAACTTTAATTCTAATATAAAACTCCATCTATAAGCTGCTAATTTTTATCGGATGATTTAGAAATATACTTCCTTTAATTTTTACAGTTTTAGTATTTACAGTTATCTGATATTACTATAATTACACAAAACATTATTTAAAACTCTAGCGCTTCCTTTGAGGGTAAAGATATTTACAACTAAACAAGGTTAAATGAGTAGATTTTTAACTAAACATGTAGTCGTTAAGACCAACTTTTATGTATTAGTAACGTGTGCTCCGTCTTATATACAAACTTTCGTGATATACTAATCGTTTTCGCATAAATATCAAATCAACACACAAGTGTATTTTTAATAAAAATAACGCAATTTTTAACTAATACGTTAGTAGATTATACATTTAGTGATAAACACAGCAATTTTGGCACAGTCAAATAAAAAATGTCATCAAACGATGTCTAACGATTATGTGGGTAACCAATTTGATATTAGAGAAATATATAACATAGTACAAAAATTTATTATTGCTTTCAAATTTTCTTTTATTTTTTTTTGTTAAGTTCCAAGTATTTCCACGTATGTTTGAAGCAATATGTGTAAATATAAATCATCAAAGTAAATGCAATTGCAATTTATTTTAATTATGTAATAATTATCATACTCTTTTCCCATACTTATAGGTCATGCTTGCACACTATTCAAATAAATAGCTAAAATTGTGACGGCCCTATTTGCTACTCTTTGGCCATCTTCTTAATTATAGTGGCAGATAGTGAAGCGTCAGTTGGAATATTCTTTGGATGAGGTATATACTTGAAGCATAATTCATAACAATAAATTATGTCATTTTTCTTGCTTCATTCTTATTGATTACAATTCGTACATATAATTTTTAATTTAAAACACAAGAATGTATTTTAAATTAAACATTTAGTCTATTACTTGAAAATTTATTATGAATACGTATCTTACAGATATCTCACTTATGTGATTTCAGACTACTATTTTTATAAAAATGTCACTAAAAGCGTTGTTTATATCAAACAACACAAAACTATAATTAATTTTTTTATTTATTCAAAATAGATGTTATTGTGAATTTTAAGTCATCCGTCAAAATTTAAAAACTATCACAACAAGGAATTAATAACACCATATATTTCATATTATATCAAATTACCAAAAGAATGGAAATAAATAGGTACTACTATTGATAATCATCTAAGTGAGAATAAAATAATTCAAATTCTTCTAGTATATTTTACATTCAATAAAACTCGAACATACGCAAAACTGTTTATATCGACTAATGTTTGGAATACGACGATTAATGATATATCCCATAAATTGTAAAACATGTCAATTCAAACTAGTAGATATTAAAATATAAAAAGTATAACTTTAAACTAATTGAATCCTTGTGCATAATAGTTGTGGACAATGAGACTTTCGGTATAATTAAATACTAAAAATTGCTACTAAGATTTCTTATTCTAAGTAAGAGTAAAGTTTAATATGGATAATTATTCCCATATGGTAATAAAAAATGTAATACTTGATATATAATTTTTTAAAGCTTAACATTTATTATATAGTTTCATCACCCATTATTACTAGGAAGTTGTTTATTCTTTCCTAATATTGTTTATATTGACAATCAGATATATTTTATATTAAAAATATCAAAACAGTAAATTATGTTTTCGAATAATAGATGTTAATATACTACAGCTAAATTAATTGGCAATTTTAAATTTATAAGATTATATTTATCAAAGGAAGTCAAACTATAGAATTGTTGTAAATTATTAATATACTGACACTGATTTATTTTTCTGTGCTAAATTGTTTCAGTGATATTAATACTATATATTTTGAATTTTCATGTTTTTATTACTCTCAAACATTAGCTAATAATATATCATTTCAACTAGGCAATTGTTTTTATTTCGTACTTTAGTTAAACACCACTTGTTTTCTGTTCGTTTTTAACTAAGCTTTCATTACCAATTGATTCACAGTTTATGACAGATGCACAATTACAATGTTATTTTTATTTTGTGAATAAAAAATAAATATAACTGTATCTACTTAAAGCTGAAATTCATATTTGTACCCATTACTGTGGCATGCACAAATTTATGCTACTAATACATCACTCTAGCTGTCGATATCAACGAATTCGGTGCGGTTAGCATCATTATCCCAAACTTCGGTATTATTTATGCTAAAAATAACTTTCGGTGCTATATATTGCGTTAATGATGTATTGACAAATATACACAAATTAAAGAACTTTAATTTAAGATTAATATTAAAAAAATAATTTCTTTGTTAAATTAGTAACATGTATAATCAATGTCAAATAGGTTATTTTTATTTTTATATTGCATAATATTATTATGAATTTTAAGTTACAGTATTGTATAAAAATAAATACAGAAATCTCAAAAAATTCAATCACACCATATAATTTTTACATATAATTAATTTTTGTAATATACTTGAAAATAGTAATAAAAAAAACAACACGCAGTCATATTTTGTGTAAAATAATAATATAAACTATAATATTATTTCTGAAATCGTGATATATACACAGAAAGAAAAGTAATTTTTATCATAAACGAAAAGGAAGATAAAATTTGAATAAGTTAAAATTTTTAGACGGGGTCAGTAATATTGAATATTGGTCTTGGTGTGCTAATGAATTTTTGTAATCTATCAGTTAAAATAGAATTCAACACAATAACGCCTATACTGGTAAGAAAACCAAGAAGTATGCCTGCTTCACGGAGAACAGTAGGAGTGCTATTATCGTCTATGATGATAGATGGCTTATTTTCTTCATTACCAAAAGATGGATCATACGGTACTTTTGTAAAATTTCCATGGATGTTATCACGTAATATGCTCATATGGTTTTTGTAACGAGAGTCTGTAAGTATATAGCCGTGATACCACCTATCGTCGGAATTCTACAGTTTAAGATTAAAAATAAATCACATTCAATAAATTAGATACAACAAGTGTATATTCTAAATTATATTTTTCGACAATTGTCTGTACTATAAGAAGTTTATATATTAAAGACGAACATCTTTGATCCCATTTAGACTATATTATAATATTTTAAAATATAATAGTAATTAAATAATGCACATAAAATTATAAGGGTATTACAGAATCTTTTTCAGACTCAATACAATGTGACGTGAGCAGTGTATGCATATCACTGAGCTTAGTTGGATATTGCTCATTCTTAATCAAATCCATGGGAAAATTTATCTGAAACAAAAATAACTACATTTTATATAAAAATTAACGTTACATTAAATTTGATTTTTGTGTGATTAAAAAATGATTCCTCATATAAATGATCCGGGCATATGCTAGAACATGAGAATTTATTCTCATATACGAAACTCCCAATAAATGGTCTTATTTTTCTGTAGGCTGACATTGAATATGAATATACATTTTTATTGTTGTTTGATGATTCAAATAAACGATGAGGATAATTTTCATAGAACAATTTCTGTATGGTTTTACAAACTTGTAATTTTGTAATGAGTTTTGAATCTGCATGCATTTCACATGATATACACAGGCATTCCATTGAAAGTTTTTTTCCTTCTAGCTGAGGATTCGGAAACTAATTTTTTATTTTTAAAAGCACGAATATTCAAAAATTAAAAACTTTTTAAAATTACCATATTTATATATTCATGAAGAAAATATCCTGCAGAAAATCTGTCAAATGTATTTGCTACTATTGAAAACAAATTTCCATTTCGAGATATAAGTGGAGCTATTGGGGGCTGACCAATATTTG
>NW_027255130.1:0-40272 GCF_042242105.1 Pempheris klunzingeri
AATGGCCGTTTTGGGAGCGGACGCAAAACTGCCTCTTTTTTGCCTCATCCACCTCCAGACCTGTTGGGAAACAGTTACTGATCACTTTTAATGTGGTAAGTCGGCCTGAAAACAAGTGGCAGCCAAAACAGTGGAGGAGGGGGGATTGGCCAAAAACGCTGACCCCGGGGTCAAGGAAATGGCCGTTTTGCATCCGCTCCCAAAACTGCCTCTTTTTTGCCTCATCCACCTCCAGACCTGTTGGGAAACAGTTACTGATCACTTTTAATGTGGTAAGTCGGCCAGAAAACAAGTGGCAGCCAAAACAGTGGAGGAGGGGGGATTGGCCAAAAACGCTGACCCCGGGGTCAAGGAAATGGCCGTTTTGGAGCGGACGCCAAAACTGCCTCTTTTTTGCCTCATCCACCTCCAGACCTGTTGGGAAACAGTTACTGATCACTTTTAATGTGGTAAGTCGGCCAGAAAACAAGTGGCAGCCAAAACAGTGGAGGAGGGGGGATTGGCCAAAAACGCTGACCCCGGGGTCAAGGAAATGGCCGTTTTGCATCCGCTCCCAAAACTGCCTCTTTTTTGCCTCATCCACCTCCAGACCTGTTGGGAAACAGTTACTGATCACTTTTAATGTGGTAAGTCGGCCAGAAAACAAGTGGCAGCCAAAACAGTGGAGGAGGGGGGATTGGCCAAAAACGCTGACCCCGGGGTCAAGGAAATGGCCGTTTTGGGAGCGGACGCAAAACTGCCTCTTTTTTGCCTCATCCACCTCCAGACCTGTTGGGAAACAGTTACTGATCACTTTTAATGTGGTAAGTCGGCCAGAAAACAAGTGGCAGCCAAAACAGTGGAGGAGGGGGGATTGGCCAAAAACGCTGACCCCGGGGTCAAGGAAATGGCCGTTTTGCATCCGCTCCCAAAACTGCCTCTTTTTTGCCTCATCCACCTCCAGACCTGTTGGGAAACAGTTACTGATCACTTTTAATGTGGTAAGTCGGCCAGAAAACAAGTGGCAGCCAAAACAGTGGAGGAGGGGGGATTGGCCAAAAACGCAAATGTCACGATTTGCAGACGCACCTCCAAACTGCCTGGCTTTTTTGCCTCATCCCCTCCAGACCTGTGATCTGGAAAACAGGTTACTGATCACTTTTAATTTGGTAGAAGTCGGCCAGAAAACAAGTGGGCAGCCAAACTCAGTGAGGAGGCGGGATTGGCCAAAACCGGTCTGACCCCGGGCGTCAAGAAATGGACGTTTTGGGATGCGGAGCGCAAAACTGCCTCTTTTTTGCCTCATCCACCTCCAGACCTGTTGGGAAACAGTTACTGATCACTTTTAATGTGGTAAGTCGGCCTGAAAACAAGTGGCAGCCAAAACAGTGGAGGAGGGGGGATTGGCCAAAAACGCTGACCCCGGGGTCAAGGAAATGGCCGTTTTGCATCCGCTCCCAAAACTGCCTCTTTTTTGCCTCATCCACCTCCAGACCTGTTGGGAAACAGTTACTGATCACTTTTAATGTGGTAAGTCGGCCAGAAAACAAGTGGCAGCCAAAACAGTGGAGGAGGGGGGATTGGCCAAAAACGCTGACCCCGGGGTCAAGGAAATGGCCGGTTTTGGGAGCGGACGCAAAACTGCCTCTTTTTTGCCTCATCCACCTCCAGACCTGTTGGGAAACAGTTACTGATCACTTTTAATGTGGTAAGTCGGCCAGAAAACAAGTGGCAGCCAAAACAGTGGAGGAGGGGGGATTGGCCAAAAACGCTGACCCCGGGGTCAAGGAAATGGCCGTTTTGCATCCGCTCCCAAAACTGCCTCTTTTTTGCCTCATCCACCTCCAGACCTGTTGGGAAACAGTTACTGATCACTTTTAATGTGGTAAGTCGGCCAGAAAACAAGTGGCAGCCAAAACAGTGGAGGAGGGGGGATTGGCCAAAAACGCTGACCCCGGGGTCAAGGAAATGGCCGTTTTGGGAGCGGACGCAAAACTGCCTCTTTTTTGCCTCATCCACCTCCAGACCTGTTGGGAAACAGTTACTGATCACTTTTAATGTGGTAAGTCGGCCAGAAAACAAGTGGCAGCCAAAACAGTGGAGGAGGGGGGATTGGCCAAAAACGCTGACCCCGGGGTCAAGGAAATGGCCGTTTTGGGAGCGGACGCAAAACTGCCTCTTTTTTGCCTCATCCACCTCCAGACCTGTTGGGAAACAGTTACTGATCACTTTTAATGTGGTAAGTCGGCCTGAAAACAAGTGGCAGCCAAAACAGTGGAGGAGGGGGGATTGGCCAAAAACGCTGACCCCGGGGTCAAGGAAATGGCCGTTTTGCATCCGCTCCCAAAACTGCCTCTTTTTTGCCTCATCCACCTCCAGACCTGTTGGGAAACAGTTACTGATCACTTTTAATGTGGTAAGTCGGCCAGAAAACAAGTGGCAGCCAAAACAGTGGAGGAGGGGGGATTGGCCAAAAACGCTGACCCCGGGGTCAAGGAAATGGCTGTTTTGGGAGCGGACGCAAAACTGCCTCTTTTTTGCCTCATCCACCTCCAGACCTGTTGGGAAACAGTTACTGATCACTTTTAATGTGGTAAGTCGGCCAGAAAACAAGTGGCAGCCAAAACAGTGGAGGAGGGGGGATTGGCCAAAAACGCTGACCCCGGGGTCAAGGAAATGGCCGTTTTGGGAGCGGACGCAAAACTGCCTCTTTTTTGCCTCATCCACCTCCAGACCTGTTGGGAAACAGTTACTGATCACTTTTAATGTGGTAAGTCGGCCAGAAAACAAGTGGCAGCCAAAACAGTGGAGGAGGGGGGATTGGCCAAAAACGCTGACCCCGGGGTCAAGGAAATGGCCGTTTTGCATCCGCTCCCAAAACTGCCTCTTTTTTGCCTCATCCACCTCCAGACCTGTTGGGAAACAGTTACTGATCACTTTTAATGTGGTAAGTCGGCCAGAAAACAAGTGGCAGCCAAAACAGTGGAGGAGGGGGGATTGGCCAAAAACGCTGACCCCGGGGTCAAGGAAATGGCCGTTTTGGGAGCGGACGCAAAACTGCCTCTTTTTTGCCTCATCCACCTCCAGACCTGTTGGGAAACAGTTACTGATCACTTTTAATGTGGTAAGTCGGCCAGAAAACAAGTGGCAGCCAAAACAGTGGAGGAGGGGGGATTGGCCAAAAACGCTGACCCCGGGGTCAAGGAAATGGCCGTTTTGGGAGCGGACGCAAAACTGCCTCTTTTTTGCCTCATCCACCTCCAGACCTGTTGGGAAACAGTTACTGATCACTTTTAATGTGGTAAGTCGGCCAGAAAACAAGTGGCAGCCAAAACAGTGGAGGAGGGGGGATTGGCCAAAAACGCTGACCCCGGGGTCAAGGAAATGGCCGTTTTGCATCCGCTCCCAAAACTGCCTCTTTTTTGCCTCATCCACCTCCAGACCTGTTGGGAAACAGTTACTGATCACTTTTAATGTGGTAAGTCGGCCAGAAAACAAGTGGCAGCCAAAACAGTGGAGGAGGGGGGATTGGCCAAAAACGCTGACCCCGGGGTCAAGGAAATGGCCGTTTTGGGAGCGGACGCAAAACTGCCTCTTTTTTGCCTCATCCACCTCCAGACCTGTTGGGAAACAGTTACTGATCACTTTTAATGTGGTAAGTCGGCCAGAAAACAAGTGGCAGCCAAAACAGTGGAGGAGGGGGGATTGGCCAAAAACGCTGACCCCGGGGTCAAGGAAATGGCCGTTTTGGGAGCGGACGCAAAACTGCCTCTTTTTTGCCTCATCCACCTCCAGACCTGTTGGGAAACAGTTACTGATCACTTTTAATGTGGTAAGTCGGCCAGAAAACAAGTGGCAGCCAAAACAGTGGAGGAGGGGGGATTGGCCAAAAACGCTGACCCCGGGGTCAAGGAAATGGCCGTTTTGCATCCGCTCCCAAAACTGCCTCTTTTTTGCCTCATCCACCTCCAGACCTGTTGGGAAACAGTTACTGATCACTTTTAATGTGGTAAGTCGGCCAGAAAACAAGTGGCAGCCAAAACAGTGGAGGAGGGGGGATTGGCCAAAAACGCTGACCCCGGGGTCAAGGAAATGGCCGTTTTGCATCCGCCCCCAAAACTGCCTCTTTTTTGCCTCATCCACCTCCAGACCTGTTGGGAAACAGTTACTGATCACTTTTAATGTGGTAAGTCGGCCAGAAAACAAGTGGCAGCCAAAACAGTGGAGGAGGGGGGATTGGCCAAAAACGCTGACCCCGGGGTCAAGGAAATGGCCGTTTTGGGAGCGGACGCAAAACTGCCTCTTTTTTGCCTCATCCACCTCCAGACCTGTTGGGAAACAGTTACTGATCACTTTTAATGTGGTAAGTCGGCCAGAAAACAAGTGGCAGCCAAACAGTGGAGGAGGGGGGATTGGCCAAAAACGCTGACCCCGGGGTCAAGGAAATGGCCGTTTTGCATCCGCTCCCAAAACTGCCTCTTTTTTGCCTCATCCACCTCCAGACCTGTTGGGAAACAGTTACTGATCACTTTTAATGTGGTAAGTCGGCCAGAAAACAAGTGGCAGCCAAAACAGTGGAGGAGGGGGGATTGGCCAAAAACGCTGACCCCGGGGTCAAGGAAATGGCCTTTTTGCATCCGCTCCCAAAACTGCCTCTTTTTTGCCTCATCCACCTCCAGACCTGTTGGGAAACAGTTACTGATCACTTTTAATGTGGTAAGTCGGCCAGAAAACAAGTGGCAGCCAAAACAGTGGAGGAGGGGGGATTGGCCAAAAACGCTGACCCCGGGGTCAAGGAAATGGCCGTTTTGGGAGCGGACGCAAAACTGCCTCTTTTTTGCCTCATCCACCTCCAGACCTGTTGGGAAACAGTTACTGATCACTTTTAATGTGGTAAGTCGGCCAGAAAACAAGTGGCAGCCAAAACAGTGGAGGAGGGGGGATTGGCCAAAAACGCTGACCCCGGGGTCAAGGAAATGGCCGTTTTGGGAGCGGACGCAAAACTGCCTCTTTTTTGCCTCATCCACCTCCAGACCTGTTGGGAAACAGTTACTGATCACTTTTAATGTGGTAAGTCGGCCAGAAAACAAGTGGCAGCCAAAACAGTGGAGGAGGGGGGATTGGCCAAAAACGCTGACCCCGGGGTCAAGGAAATGGCCGTTTTGCATCCGCCCCCAAAACTGCCTCTTTTTTGCCTCATCCACCTCCAGACCTGTTGGGAAACAGTTACTGATCACTTTTAATGTGGTAAGTCGGCCAGAAAACAAGTGGCAGCCAAAACAGTGGAGGAGGGGGGATTGGCCAAAAACGCTGACCCCGGGGTCAAGGAAATGGCCGTTTTGCATCCGCTCCCAAAACTGCCTCTTTTTTGCCTCATCCACCTCCAGACCTGTTGGGAAACAGTTACTGATCACTTTTAATGTGGTAAGTCGGCCAGAAAACAAGTGGCAGCCAAAACAGTGGAGGAGGGGGGATTGGCCAAAAACGCTGACCCCGGGGTCAAGGAAATGGCCGTTTTGCATCCGCCCCCAAAACTGCCTCTTTTTTGCCTCATCCACCTCCAGACCTGTTGGGAAACAGTTACTGATCACTTTTAATGTGGTAAGTCGGCCAGAAAACAAGTGGCAGCCAAAACAGTGGAGGAGGGGGGATTGGCCAAAAACGCTGACCCCGGGGTCAAGGAAATGGCCGTTTTGCATCCGCTCCCAAAACTGCCTCTTTTTTGCCTCATCCACCTCCAGACCTGTTGGGAAACAGTTACTGATCACTTTTAATGTGGTAAGTCGGCCAGAAAACAAGTGGCAGCCAAAACAGTGGAGGAGGGGGGATTGGCCAAAAACGCTGACCCCGGGGTCAAGGAAATGGCCGTTTTGGGAGCGGACGCAAAACTGCCTCTTTTTTGCCTCATCCACCTCCAGACCTGTTGGGAAACAGTTACTGATCACTTTTAATGTGGTAAGTCGGCCAGAAAACAAGTGGCAGCCAAAACAGTGGAGGAGGGGGGATTGGCCAAAAACGCTGACCCCGGGGTCAAGGAAATGGCCTTTTTGCATCCGCTCCCAAAACTGCCTCTTTTTTGCCTCATCCACCTCCAGACCTGTTGGGAAACAGTTACTGATCACTTTTAATGTGGTAAGTCGGCCAGAAAACAAGTGGCAGCCAAAACAGTGGAGGAGGGGGGATTGGCCAAAAACGCTGACCCCGGGGTCAAGGAAATGGCCGTTTTGCATCCGCCCCCAAAACTGCCTCTTTTTTGCCTCATCCACCTCCAGACCTGTTGGGAAACAGTTACTGATCACTTTTAATGTGGTAAGTCGGCCAGAAAACAAGTGGCAGCCAAAACAGTGGAGGAGGGGGGATTGGCCAAAAACGCTGACCCCGGGGTCAAGGAAATGGCCGTTTTGGGAGCGGACGCAAAACTGCCTCTTTTTTGCCTCATCCACCTCCAGACCTGTTGGGAAACAGTTACTGATCACTTTTAATGTGGTAAGTCGGCCAGAAAACAAGTGGCAGCCAAAACAGTGGAGGAGGGGGGATTGGCCAAAAACGCTGACCCCGGGGTCAAGGAAATGGCCGTTTTGGGAGCGGATGCAAAACTGCCTCTTTTTTGCCTCATCCACCTCCAGACCTGTTGGGAAACAGTTACTGATCACTTTTAATGTGGTAAGTCGGCCAGAAAACAAGTGGCAGCCAAAACAGTGGAGGAGGGGGGATTGGCCAAAAACGCTGACCCCGGGGTCAAGGAAATGGCCGTTTTGGGAGCGGACGCAAAACTGCCTCTTTTTTGCCTCATCCACCTCCAGACCTGTTGGGAAACAGTTACTGATCACTTTTAATGTGGTAAGTCGGCCAGAAAACAAGTGGCAGCCAAACAGTGGAGGAGGGGGGATTGGCCAAAAACGCTGACCCCGGGGTCAAGGAAATGGCCGTTTTGCATCCGCTCCCAAAACTGCCTCTTTTTTGCCTCATCCACCTCCAGACCTGTTGGGAAACAGTTACTGATCATTTTTAATGTGGTAAGTCGGCCAGAAAACAAGTGGCAGCCAAAACAGTGGAGGAGGGGGGATTGGCCAAAAACGCTGACCCCGGGGTCAAGGAAATGGCCTTTTTGCATCCGCTCCCAAAACTGCCTCTTTTTTGCCTCATCCACCTCCAGACCTGTTGGGAAACAGTTACTGATCACTTTTAATGTGGTAAGTCGGCCAGAAAACAAGTGGCAGCCAAAACAGTGGAGGAGGGGGGATTGGCCAAAAACGCTGACCCCGGGGTCAAGGAAATGGCCGTTTTGGGAGCGGACGCAAAACTGCCTCTTTTTTGCCTCATCCACCTCCAGACCTGTTGGGAAACAGTTATTGATCACTTTTAATGTGGTAAGTCGGCCAGAAAACAAGTGGCAGCCAAAACAGTGGAGGAGGGGGGATTGGCCAAAAACGCTGACCCCGGGGTCAAGGAAATGGCCGTTTTGCATCCGCTCCCAAAACTGCCTCTTTTTTGCCTCATCCACCTCCAGACCTGTTGGGAAACAGTTACTGATCACTTTTAATGTGGTAAGTCGGCCAGAAAACAAGTGGCAGCCAAAACAGTGGAGGAGGGGGGATTGGCCAAAAACGCTGACCCCGGGGTCAAGGAAATGGCCGTTTTGCATCCGCTCCCAAAACTGCCTCTTTTTTGCCTCATCCACCTCCAGACCTGTTGGGAAACAGTTACTGATCACTTTTAATGTGGTAAGTCGGCCAGAAAACAAGTGGCAGCCAAAACAGTGGAGGAGGGGGGATTGGCAAAAAACACTGACCCCGGGGTCAAGGAAATGGCCGTTTTGGGAGCGGACGCAAAACTGCCTCTTTTTTGCCTCATCCACCTCCAGACCTGTTGGGAAACAGTTACTGATCACTTTTAATGTGGTAAGTCGGCCTGAAAACAAGTGGCAGCCAAAACAGTGGAGGAGGGGGGATTGGCCAAAAACGCTGACCCCGGGGTCAAGGAAATGGCCGTTTTGCATCCGCTCCCAAAACTGCCTCTTTTTTGCCTCATCCACCTCCAGACCTGTTGGGAAACAGTTACTGATCACTTTTAATGTGGTAAGTCGGCCAGAAAACAAGTGGCAGCCAAAACAGTGGAGGAGGGGGGATTGGCCAAAAACGCTGACCCCGGGGTCAAGGAAATGGCCGTTTTGCATCCGCTCCCAAAACTGCCTCTTTTTTGCCTCATCCACCTCCAGACCTGTTGGGAAACAGTTACTGATCACTTTTAATGTGGTAAGTCGGCCTGAAAACAAGTGGCAGCCAAAACAGTGGAGGAGGGGGGATTGGCCAAAAACGCTGACCCCGGGGTCAAGGAAATGGCCGTTTTGCATCCGCTCCCAAAACTGCCTCTTTTTTGCCTCATCCACCTCCAGACCTGTTGGGAAACAGTTACTGATCACTTTTAATGTGGTAAGTCGGCCAGAAAACAAGTGGCAGCCAAAACAGTGGAGGAGGGGGGATTGGCCAAAAACGCTGACCCCGGGGTCAAGGAAATGGCCGTTTTGCATCCGCCCCCAAAACTGCCTCTTTTTTGCCTCATCCACCTCCAGACCTGTTGGGAAACAGTTACTGATCACTTTTAATGTGGTAAGTCGGCCAGAAAACAAGTGGCAGCCAAAACAGTGGAGGAGGGGGGATTGGCCAAAAACGCTGACCCCGGGGTCAAGGAAATGGCCGTTTTGCATCCGCTCCCAAAACTGCCTCTTTTTTGCCTCATCCACCTCCAGACCTGTTGGGAAACAGTTACTGATCACTTTTAATGTGGTAAGTCGGCCAGAAAACAAGTGGCAGCCAAAACAGTGGAGGAGGGGGGATTGGCCAAAAACGCTGACCCCGGGGTCAAGGAAATGGCCGTTTTGGGAGCGGACGCAAAACTGCCTCTTTTTTGCCTCATCCACCTCCAGACCTGTTGGGAAACAGTTACTGATCACTTTTAATGTGGTAAGTCGGCCAGAAAACAAGTGGCAGCCAAAACAGTGGAGGAGGGGGGATTGGCCAAAAACGCTGACCCCGGGGTCAAGGAAATGGCCTTTTTGCATCCGCTCCCAAAACTGCCTCTTTTTTGCCTCATCCACCTCCAGACCTGTTGGGAAACAGTTACTGATCACTTTTAATGTGGTAAGTCGGCCAGAAAACAAGTGGCAGCCAAAACAGTGGAGGAGGGGGGATTGGCCAAAAACGCTGACCCCGGGGTCAAGGAAATGGCCGTTTTGCATCCGCCCCCAAAACTGCCTCTTTTTTGCCTCATCCACCTCCAGACCTGTTGGGAAACAGTTACTGATCACTTTTAATGTGGTAAGTCGGCCAGAAAACAAGTGGCAGCCAAAACAGTGGAGGAGGGGGGATTGGCCAAAAACGCTGACCCCGGGGTCAAGGAAATGGCCGTTTTGGGAGCGGACGCAAAACTGCCTCTTTTTTGCCTCATCCACCTCCAGACCTGTTGGGAAACAGTTACTGATCACTTTTAATGTGGTAAGTCGGCCAGAAAACAAGTGGCAGCCAAAACAGTGGAGGAGGGGGGATTGGCCAAAAACGCTGACCCCGGGGTCAAGGAAATGGCCGTTTTGGGAGCGGATGCAAAACTGCCTCTTTTTTGCCTCATCCACCTCCAGACCTGTTGGGAAACAGTTACTGATCACTTTTAATGTGGTAAGTCGGCCAGAAAACAAGTGGCAGCCAAAACAGTGGAGGAGGGGGGATTGGCCAAAAACGCTGACCCCGGGGTCAAGGAAATGGCCGTTTTGGGAGCGGACGCAAAACTGCCTCTTTTTTGCCTCATCCACCTCCAGACCTGTTGGGAAACAGTTACTGATCACTTTTAATGTGGTAAGTCGGCCAGAAAACAAGTGGCAGCCAAACAGTGGAGGAGGGGGGATTGGCCAAAAACGCTGACCCCGGGGTCAAGGAAATGGCCGTTTTGCATCCGCTCCCAAAACTGCCTCTTTTTTGCCTCATCCACCTCCAGACCTGTTGGGAAACAGTTACTGATCATTTTTAATGTGGTAAGTCGGCCAGAAAACAAGTGGCAGCCAAAACAGTGGAGGAGGGGGGATTGGCCAAAAACGCTGACCCCGGGGTCAAGGAAATGGCCTTTTTGCATCCGCTCCCAAAACTGCCTCTTTTTTGCCTCATCCACCTCCAGACCTGTTGGGAAACAGTTACTGATCACTTTTAATGTGGTAAGTCGGCCAGAAAACAAGTGGCAGCCAAAACAGTGGAGGAGGGGGGATTGGCCAAAAACGCTGACCCCGGGGTCAAGGAAATGGCCGTTTTGGGAGCGGACGCAAAACTGCCTCTTTTTTGCCTCATCCACCTCCAGACCTGTTGGGAAACAGTTATTGATCACTTTTAATGTGGTAAGTCGGCCAGAAAACAAGTGGCAGCCAAAACAGTGGAGGAGGGGGGATTGGCCAAAAACGCTGACCCCGGGGTCAAGGAAATGGCCGTTTTGCATCCGCTCCCAAAACTGCCTCTTTTTTGCCTCATCCACCTCCAGACCTGTTGGGAAACAGTTACTGATCACTTTTAATGTGGTAAGTCGGCCAGAAAACAAGTGGCAGCCAAAACAGTGGAGGAGGGGGGATTGGCCAAAAACGCTGACCCCGGGGTCAAGGAAATGGCCGTTTTGCATCCGCTCCCAAAACTGCCTCTTTTTTGCCTCATCCACCTCCAGACCTGTTGGGAAACAGTTACTGATCACTTTTAATGTGGTAAGTCGGCCAGAAAACAAGTGGCAGCCAAAACAGTGGAGGAGGGGGGATTGGCAAAAAACACTGACCCCGGGGTCAAGGAAATGGCCGTTTTGGGAGCGGACGCAAAACTGCCTCTTTTTTGCCTCATCCACCTCCAGACCTGTTGGGAAACAGTTACTGATCACTTTTAATGTGGTAAGTCGGCCTGAAAACAAGTGGCAGCCAAAACAGTGGAGGAGGGGGGATTGGCCAAAAACGCTGACCCCGGGGTCAAGGAAATGGCCGTTTTGCATCCGCTCCCAAAACTGCCTCTTTTTTGCCTCATCCACCTCCAGACCTGTTGGGAAACAGTTACTGATCACTTTTAATGTGGTAAGTCGGCCAGAAAACAAGTGGCAGCCAAAACAGTGGAGGAGGGGGGATTGGCCAAAAACGCTGACCCCGGGGTCAAGGAAATGGCCGTTTTGCATCCGCTCCCAAAACTGCCTCTTTTTTGCCTCATCCACCTCCAGACCTGTTGGGAAACAGTTACTGATCACTTTTAATGTGGTAAGTCGGCCAGAAAACAAGTGGCAGCCAAAACAGTGGAGGAGGGGGGATTGGCCAAAAACGCTGACCCCGGGGTCAAGGAAATGGCCGTTTTGGGAGCGGACGCAAAACTGCCTCTTTTTTGCCTCATCCACCTCCAGACCTGTTGGGAAACAGTTACTGATCACTTTTAATGTGGTAAGTCGGCCTGAAAACAAGTGGCAGCCAAAACAGTGGAGGAGGGGGGATTGGCCAAAAACGCTGACCCCGGGGTCAAGGAAATGGCCGTTTTGCATCCGCTCCCAAAACTGCCTCTTTTTTGCCTCATCCACCTCCAGACCTGTTGGGAAACAGTTACTGATCACTTTTAATGTGGTAAGTCGGCCAGAAAACAAGTGGCAGCCAAAACAGTGGAGGAGGGGGGATTGGCCAAAAACGCTGACCCCGGGGTCAAGGAAATGGCCGTTTTGCATCCGCTCCCAAAACTGCCTCTTTTTTGCCTCATCCACCTCCAGACCTGTTGGGAAACAGTTACTGATCACTTTTAATGTGGTAAGTCGGCCAGAAAACAAGTGGCAGCCAAAACAGTGGAGGAGGGGGGATTGGCCAAAAACGCTGACCCCGGGGTCAAGGAAATGGCCGTTTTGGGAGCGGACGCAAAACTGCCTCTTTTTTGCCTCATCCACCTCCAGACCTGTTGGGAAACAGTTACTGATCACTTTTAATGTGGTAAGTCGGCCAGAAAACAAGTGGCAGCCAAAACAGTGGAGGAGGGGGGATTGGCCAAAAACGCTGACCCCGGGGTCAAGGAAATGGCCGTTTTGGGAGCGGATGCAAAACTGCCTCTTTTTTGCCTCATCCACCTCCAGACCTGTTGGGAAACAGTTACTGATCACTTTTAATGTGGTAAGTCGGCCAGAAAACAAGTGGCAGCCAAAACAGTGGAGGAGGGGGGATTGGCCAAAAACGCTGACCCCGGGGTCAAGGAAATGGCCGTTTTGGGAGCGGACGCAAAACTGCCTCTTTTTTGCCTCATCCACCTCCAGACCTGTTGGGAAACAGTTACTGATCACTTTTAATGTGGTAAGTCGGCCAGAAAACAAGTGGCAGCCAAACAGTGGAGGAGGGGGGATTGGCCAAAAACGCTGACCCCGGGGTCAAGGAAATGGCCGTTTTGCATCCGCTCCCAAAACTGCCTCTTTTTTGCCTCATCCACCTCCAGACCTGTTGGGAAACAGTTACTGATCATTTTTAATGTGGTAAGTCGGCCAGAAAACAAGTGGCAGCCAAAACAGTGGAGGAGGGGGGATTGGCCAAAAACGCTGACCCCGGGGTCAAGGAAATGGCCTTTTTGCATCCGCTCCCAAAACTGCCTCTTTTTTGCCTCATCCACCTCCAGACCTGTTGGGAAACAGTTACTGATCACTTTTAATGTGGTAAGTCGGCCAGAAAACAAGTGGCAGCCAAAACAGTGGAGGAGGGGGGATTGGCCAAAAACGCTGACCCCGGGGTCAAGGAAATGGCCGTTTTGGGAGCGGACGCAAAACTGCCTCTTTTTTGCCTCATCCACCTCCAGACCTGTTGGGAAACAGTTATTGATCACTTTTAATGTGGTAAGTCGGCCAGAAAACAAGTGGCAGCCAAAACAGTGGAGGAGGGGGGATTGGCCAAAAACGCTGACCCCGGGGTCAAGGAAATGGCCGTTTTGCATCCGCTCCCAAAACTGCCTCTTTTTTGCCTCATCCACCTCCAGACCTGTTGGGAAACAGTTACTGATCACTTTTAATGTGGTAAGTCGGCCAGAAAACAAGTGGCAGCCAAAACAGTGGAGGAGGGGGGATTGGCCAAAAACGCTGACCCCGGGGTCAAGGAAATGGCCGTTTTGCATCCGCTCCCAAAACTGCCTCTTTTTTGCCTCATCCACCTCCAGACCTGTTGGGAAACAGTTACTGATCACTTTTAATGTGGTAAGTCGGCCAGAAAACAAGTGGCAGCCAAAACAGTGGAGGAGGGGGGATTGGCCAAAAACACTGACCCCGGGGTCAAGGAAATGGCCGTTTTGGGAGCGGACGCAAAACTGCCTCTTTTTTGCCTCATCCACCTCCAGACCTGTTGGGAAACAGTTACTGATCACTTTTAATGTGGTAAGTCGGCCTGAAAACAAGTGGCAGCCAAAACAGTGGAGGAGGGGGGATTGGCCAAAAACGCTGACCCCGGGGTCAAGGAAATGGCCGTTTTGCATCCGCTCCCAAAACTGCCTCTTTTTTGCCTCATCCACCTCCAGACCTGTTGGGAAACAGTTACTGATCACTTTTAATGTGGTAAGTCGGCCAGAAAACAAGTGGCAGCCAAAACAGTGGAGGAGGGGGGATTGGCCAAAAACGCTGACCCCGGGGTCAAGGAAATGGCCGTTTTGCATCCGCTCCCAAAACTGCCTCTTTTTTGCCTCATCCACCTCCAGACCTGTTGGGAAACAGTTACTGATCACTTTTAATGTGGTAAGTCGGCCAGAAAACAAGTGGCAGCCAAAACAGTGGAGGAGGGGGGATTGGCAAAAAACACTGACCCCGGGGTCAAGGAAATGGCCGTTTTGGGAGCGGACGCAAAACTGCCTCTTTTTTGCCTCATCCACCTCCAGACCTGTTGGGAAACAGTTACTGATCACTTTTAATGTGGTAAGTCGGCCTGAAAACAAGTGGCAGCCAAAACAGTGGAGGAGGGGGGATTGGCCAAAAACGCTGACCCCGGGGTCAAGGAAATGGCCGTTTTGCATCCGCTCCCAAAACTGCCTCTTTTTTGCCTCATCCACCTCCAGACCTGTTGGGAAACAGTTACTGATCACTTTTAATGTGGTAAGTCGGCCAGAAAACAAGTGGCAGCCAAAACAGTGGAGGAGGGGGGATTGGCCAAAAACGCTGACCCCGGGGTCAAGGAAATGGCCGTTTTGCATCCGCTCCCAAAACTGCCTCTTTTTTGCCTCATCCACCTCCAGACCTGTTGGGAAACAGTTACTGATCACTTTTAATGTGGTAAGTCGGCCAGAAAACAAGTGGCAGCCAAAACAGTGGAGGAGGGGGGATTGGCCAAAAACGCTGACCCCGGGGTCAAGGAAATGGCCGTTTTGGGAGCGGACGCAAAACTGCCTCTTTTTTGCCTCATCCACCTCCAGACCTGTTGGGAAACAGTTACTGATCACTTTTAATGTGGTAAGTCGGCCTGAAAACAAGTGGCAGCCAAAACAGTGGAGGAGGGGGGATTGGCCAAAAACGCTGACCCCGGGGTCAAGGAAATGGCCGTTTTGCATCCGCTCCCAAAACTGCCTCTTTTTTGCCTCATCCACCTCCAGACCTGTTGGGAAACAGTTACTGATCACTTTTAATGTGGTAAGTCGGCCAGAAAACAAGTGGCAGCCAAAACAGTGGAGGAGGGGGGATTGGCCAAAAACGCTGACCCCGGGGTCAAGGAAATGGCCGTTTTGCATCCGCTCCCAAAACTGCCTCTTTTTTGCCTCATCCACCTCCAGACCTGTTGGGAAACAGTTACTGATCACTTTTAATGTGGTAAGTCGGCCAGAAAACAAGTGGCAGCCAAAACAGTGGAGGAGGGGGGATTGGCAAAAAACACTGACCCCGGGGTCAAGGAAATGGCCGTTTTGGGAGCGGACGCAAAACTGCCTCTTTTTTGCCTCATCCACCTCCAGACCTGTTGGGAAACAGTTACTGATCACTTTTAATGTGGTAAGTCGGCCTGAAAACAAGTGGCAGCCAAAACAGTGGAGGAGGGGGGATTGGCCAAAAACGCTGACCCCGGGGTCAAGGAAATGGCCGTTTTGCATCCGCTCCCAAAACTGCCTCTTTTTTGCCTCATCCACCTCCAGACCTGTTGGGAAACAGTTACTGATCACTTTTAATGTGGTAAGTCGGCCAGAAAACAAGTGGCAGCCAAAACAGTGGAGGAGGGGGGATTGGCCAAAAACGCTGACCCCGGGGTCAAGGAAATGGCCGTTTTGGGAGCGGACGCAAAACTGCCTCTTTTTTGCCTCATCCACCTCCAGACCTGTTGGGAAACAGTTACTGATCACTTTTAATGTGGTAAGTCGGCCTGAAAACAAGTGGCAGCCAAAACAGTGGAGGAGGGGGGATTGGCCAAAAACGCTGACCCCGGGGTCAAGGAAATGGCCGTTTTGCATCCGCTCCCAAAACTGCCTCTTTTTTGCCTCATCCACCTCCAGACCTGTTGGGAAACAGTTACTGATCACTTTTAATGTGGTAAGTCGGCCAGAAAACAAGTGGCAGCCAAAACAGTGGAGGAGGGGGGATTGGCCAAAAACGCTGACCCCGGGGTCAAGGAAATGGCCGTTTTGCATCCGCTCCCAAAACTGCCTCTTTTTTGCCTCATCCACCTCCAGACCTGTTGGGAAACAGTTACTGATCACTTTTAATGTGGTAAGTCGGCCAGAAAACAAGTGGCAGCCAAAACAGTGGAGGAGGGGGGATTGGCCAAAAACGCTGACCCCGGGGTCAAGGAAATGGCCGTTTTGGGAGCGGACGCAAAACTGCCTCTTTTTTGCCTCATCCACCTCCAGACCTGTTGGGAAACAGTTACTGATCACTTTTAATGTGGTAAGTCGGCCAGAAAACAAGTGGCAGCCAAAACAGTGGAGGAGGGGGGATTGGCCAAAAACGCTGACCCCGGGGTCAAGGAAATGGCCGTTTTGGGAGCGGATGCAAAACTGCCTCTTTTTTGCCTCATCCACCTCCAGACCTGTTGGGAAACAGTTACTGATCACTTTTAATGTGGTAAGTCGGCCAGAAAACAAGTGGCAGCCAAAACAGTGGAGGAGGGGGGATTGGCCAAAAACGCTGACCCCGGGGTCAAGGAAATGGCCGTTTTGGGAGCGGACGCAAAACTGCCTCTTTTTTGCCTCATCCACCTCCAGACCTGTTGGGAAACAGTTACTGATCACTTTTAATGTGGTAAGTCGGCCAGAAAACAAGTGGCAGCCAAACAGTGGAGGAGGGGGGATTGGCCAAAAACGCTGACCCCGGGGTCAAGGAAATGGCCGTTTTGCATCCGCTCCCAAAACTGCCTCTTTTTTGCCTCATCCACCTCCAGACCTGTTGGGAAACAGTTACTGATCATTTTTAATGTGGTAAGTCGGCCAGAAAACAAGTGGCAGCCAAAACAGTGGAGGAGGGGGGATTGGCCAAAAACGCTGACCCCGGGGTCAAGGAAATGGCCTTTTTGCATCCGCTCCCAAAACTGCCTCTTTTTTGCCTCATCCACCTCCAGACCTGTTGGGAAACAGTTACTGATCACTTTTAATGTGGTAAGTCGGCCAGAAAACAAGTGGCAGCCAAAACAGTGGAGGAGGGGGGATTGGCCAAAAACGCTGACCCCGGGGTCAAGGAAATGGCCGTTTTGGGAGCGGACGCAAAACTGCCTCTTTTTTGCCTCATCCACCTCCAGACCTGTTGGGAAACAGTTATTGATCACTTTTAATGTGGTAAGTCGGCCAGAAAACAAGTGGCAGCCAAAACAGTGGAGGAGGGGGGATTGGCCAAAAACGCTGACCCCGGGGTCAAGGAAATGGCCGTTTTGCATCCGCTCCCAAAACTGCCTCTTTTTTGCCTCATCCACCTCCAGACCTGTTGGGAAACAGTTACTGATCACTTTTAATGTGGTAAGTCGGCCAGAAAACAAGTGGCAGCCAAAACAGTGGAGGAGGGGGGATTGGCCAAAAACGCTGACCCCGGGGTCAAGGAAATGGCCGTTTTGCATCCGCTCCCAAAACTGCCTCTTTTTTGCCTCATCCACCTCCAGACCTGTTGGGAAACAGTTACTGATCACTTTTAATGTGGTAAGTCGGCCAGAAAACAAGTGGCAGCCAAAACAGTGGAGGAGGGGGGATTGGCCAAAAACACTGACCCCGGGGTCAAGGAAATGGCCGTTTTGGGAGCGGACGCAAAACTGCCTCTTTTTTGCCTCATCCACCTCCAGACCTGTTGGGAAACAGTTACTGATCACTTTTAATGTGGTAAGTCGGCCTGAAAACAAGTGGCAGCCAAAACAGTGGAGGAGGGGGGATTGGCCAAAAACGCTGACCCCGGGGTCAAGGAAATGGCCGTTTTGCATCCGCTCCCAAAACTGCCTCTTTTTTGCCTCATCCACCTCCAGACCTGTTGGGAAACAGTTACTGATCACTTTTAATGTGGTAAGTCGGCCAGAAAACAAGTGGCAGCCAAAACAGTGGAGGAGGGGGGATTGGCCAAAAACGCTGACCCCGGGGTCAAGGAAATGGCCGTTTTGCATCCGCTCCCAAAACTGCCTCTTTTTTGCCTCATCCACCTCCAGACCTGTTGGGAAACAGTTACTGATCACTTTTAATGTGGTAAGTCGGCCAGAAAACAAGTGGCAGCCAAAACAGTGGAGGAAGGGGGATTGGCCAAAAACACTGACCCCGGGGTCAAGGAAATGGCCGTTTTGGGAGCGGACGCAAAACTGCCTCTTTTTTGCCTCATCCACCTCCAGACCTGTTGGGAAACAGTTACTGATCACTTTTAATGTGGTAAGTCGGCCTGAAAACAAGTGGCAGCCAAAACAGTGGAGGAGGGGGGATTGGCCAAAAACGCTGACCCCGGGGTCAAGGAAATGGCCGTTTTGCATCCGCTCCCAAAACTGCCTCTTTTTTGCCTCATCCACCTCCAGACCTGTTGGGAAACAGTTACTGATCACTTTTAATGTGGTAAGTCGGCCAGAAAACAAGTGGCAGCCAAAACAGTGGAGGAGGGGGGATTGGCCAAAAACGCTGACCCCGGGGTCAAGGAAATGGCCGTTTTGCATCCGCTCCCAAAACTGCCTCTTTTTTGCCTCATCCACCTCCAGACCTGTTGGGAAACAGTTACTGATCACTTTTAATGTGGTAAGTCGGCCAGAAAACAAGTGGCAGCCAAAACAGTGGAGGAGGGGGGATTGGCCAAAAACGCTGACCCCGGGGTCAAGGAAATGGCCGTTTTGGGAGCGGACGCAAAACTGCCTCTTTTTTGCCTCATCCACCTCCAGACCTGTTGGGAAACAGTTACTGATCACTTTTAATGTGGTAAGTCGGCCTGAAAACAAGTGGCAGCCAAAACAGTGGAGGAGGGGGGATTGGCCAAAAACGCTGACCCCGGGGTCAAGGAAATGGCCGTTTTGCATCCGCTCCCAAAACTGCCTCTTTTTTGCCTCATCCACCTCCAGACCTGTTGGGAAACAGTTACTGATCACTTTTAATGTGGTAAGTCGGCCAGAAAACAAGTGGCAGCCAAAACAGTGGAGGAGGGGGGATTGGCCAAAAACGCTGACCCCGGGGTCAAGGAAATGGCCGTTTTGCATCCGCTCCCAAAACTGCCTCTTTTTTGCCTCATCCACCTCCAGACCTGTTGGGAAACAGTTACTGATCACTTTTAATGTGGTAAGTCGGCCAGAAAACAAGTGGCAGCCAAAACAGTGGAGGAGGGGGGATTGGCCAAAAACGCTGACCCCGGGGTCAAGGAAATGGCCGTTTTGGGAGCGGACGCAAAACTGCCTCTTTTTTGCCTCATCCACCTCCAGACCTGTTGGGAAACAGTTACTGATCACTTTTAATGTGGTAAGTCGGCCTGAAAACAAGTGGCAGCCAAAACAGTGGAGGAGGGGGGATTGGCCAAAAACGCTGACCCCGGGGTCAAGGAAATGGCCGTTTTGCATCCGCTCCCAAAACTGCCTCTTTTTTGCCTCATCCACCTCCAGACCTGTTGGGAAACAGTTACTGATCACTTTTAATGTGGTAAGTCGGCCAGAAAACAAGTGGCAGCCAAAACAGTGGAGGAGGGGGGATTGGCCAAAAACGCTGACCCCGGGGTCAAGGAAATGGCCGTTTTGGGAGCGGACGCAAAACTGCCTCTTTTTTGCCTCATCCACCTCCAGACCTGTTGGGAAACAGTTACTGATCACTTTTAATGTGGTAAGTCGGCCAGAAAACAAGTGGCAGCCAAAACAGTGGAGGAGGGGGGATTGGCCAAAAACGCTGACCCCGGGGTCAAGGAAATGGCCGTTTTGCATCCGCTCCCAAAACTGCCTCTTTTTTGCCTCATCCACCTCCAGACCTGTTGGGAAACAGTTACTGATCACTTTTAATGTGGTAAGTCGGCCAGAAAACAAGTGGCAGCCAAAACAGTGGAGGAGGGGGGATTGGCCAAAAACGCTGACCCCGGGGTCAAGGAAATGGCCGTTTTGCATCCGCTCCCAAAACTGCCTCTTTTTTGCCTCATCCACCTCCAGACCTTTTGGGAAACAGTTACTGATCACTTTTAATGTGGTAAGTCGGCCAGAAAACAAGTGGCAGCCAAAACAGTGGAGGAGGGGGGATTGGCCAAAAACGCTGACCCCGGGGTCAAGGAAATGGCCTTTTTGCATCCGCTCCCAAAACTGCCTCTGTTTTGCCTCATCCACCTCCAGACCTGTTGGGAAACAGTTACTGATCACTTTTAATGTGGTAAGTCGGCCAGAAAACAAGTGGCAGCCAAAACAGTGGAGGAGGGGGGATTGGCCAAAAACGCTGACCCCGGGGTCAAGCAAATGGCCTTTTTGCATCCGCTCCCAAAACTGCCTCTTTTTTGCCTCATCCACCTCCAGACCTGTTGGGAAACAGTTACTGATCACTTTTAATGTGGTAAGTCGGCCAGAAAACAAGTGGCAGCCAAAACAGTGGAGGAGGGGGGATTGGCCAAAGACGCTGACCCCGGGGTCAAGGAAATGGCCGTTTTGGGAGCGGACGCAAAACTGCCTCTTTTTTGCCTCATCCACCTCCAGACCTGTTGGGAAACAGTTACTGATCACTTTTAATGTGGTAAGTCGGCCAGAAAACAAGTGGCAGCCAAAACAATGGAGGAGGGGGGATTGGCCAAAAACGCTGACCCCGGGGTCAAGGAAATGGCCGTTTTGCATCCGCTCCCAAAACTGCCTCTTTTTTGCCTCATCCACCTCCAGACCTGTTGGGAAACAGTTACTGATCACTTTTAATGTGGTAAGTCGGCCAGAAAACAAGTGGCAGCCAAAACAGTGGAGGAGGGGGGATTGGCCAAAAACGCTGACCCCGGGGTCAAGGAAATGGCCGTTTTGGGAGCGGACGCAAAACTGCCTCTTTTTTGCCTCATCCACCTCCAGACCTGTTGGGAAACAGTTACTGATCACTTTTAATGTGGTAAGTCGGCCTGAAAACAAGTGGCAGCCAAAACAGTGGAGGAGGGGGGATTGGCCAAAAACGCTGACCCCGGGGTCAAGGAAATGGCCGTTTTGCATCCGCTCCCAAAACTGCCTCTTTTTTGCCTCATCCACCTCCAGACCTGTTGGGAAACAGTTACTGATCACTTTTAATGTGGTAAGTCGGCCAGAAAACAAGTGGCAGCCAAAACAGTGGAGGAGGGTGGATTGGCCAAAAACGCTGACCCCGGGGTCAAGGAAATGGCCGTTTTGTGAGCGGACGCAAAACTGCCTCTTTTTTGCCTCATCCACCTCCAGACCTGTTGGGAAACAGTTACTGATCACTTTTAATGTGGTAAGTCGGCCAGAAAACAAGTGGCAGCCAAACAGTGGAGGAGGGGGGATTGGCCAAAAACGCTGACCCCGGGGTCAAGGAAATGGCCGTTTTGCATCCGCTCCCAAAACTGCCTCTTTTTTGCCTCATCCACCTCCAGACCTGTTGGGAAACAGTTACCGATCACTTTTAATGTGGTAAGTCGGCCAGAAAACAAGTGGCAGCCAAAACAGTGGAGGAGGGGGGATTGGCCAAAAACGCTGACCCCGGGGTCAAGGAAATGGCCTTTTTGCGTCCGCTCCCAAAACTGCCTCTTTTTTGCCTCATCCACCTCCAGACCTGTTGGGAAACAGTTACTGATCACTTTTAATGTGGTAAGTCGGCCAGAAAACAAGTGGCAGCCAAAACAGTGGAGGAGGGGGGATTGGCCAAAAACGCTGACCCCGGGGTCAAGGAAATGGCCGTTTTGGGAGCGGACGCAAAACTGCCTCTTTTTTGCCTCATCCACCTCCAGACCTGTTGGGAAACAGTTACTGATCACTTTTAATGTGGTAAGTCGGCCAGAAAACAAGTGGCAGCCAAAACAGTGGAGGAGGGGGGATTGGCCAAAAACGCTGACCCCGGGGTCAAGGAAATGGCCGTTTTGCATCCGCTCCCAAAACTGCCTCTTTTTTGCCTCATCCACCTCCAGACCTGTTGGGAAACAGTTACTGATCACTTTTAATGTGGTAAGTCGGCCAGAAAACAAGTGGCAGCCAAAACAGTGGAGGAGGGGGGATTGGCCAAAAACGCTGACCCCGGGGTCAAGGAAATGGCCGTTTTGCATCCGCTCCCAAAACTGCCTCTTTTTTGCCTCATCCACCTCCAGACCTGTTGGGAAACAGTTACTGATCACTTTTAATGTGGTAAGTCGGCCAGAAAACAAGTGGCAGCCAAAACAGTGGAGGAGGGGGGATTGGCCAAAAACGCTGACCCCGGGGTCAAGGAAATGGCCGTTTTGGGAGCGGACGCAAAACTGCCTCTTTTTTGCCTCATCCACCTCCAGACCTGTTGGGAAACAGTTACTGATCACTTTTAATGTGGTAAGTCGGCCAGAAAACAAGTGGCAGCCAAATCAGTGGAGGAGGGGGGATTGGCCAGAAACGCTGACCCCGGGGTCAAGGAAATGGCCGTTTTGGGAGCGAACGCAAAACTGCCTCTTTTTTGCCTCATCCACCTCCAGACCTGTTGGGAAACAGTTACTGATCACTTTTAATGTGGTAAGTCGGCCAGAAAATAAGTGGCAGCCAAAACAGTGGAGGAGGGGGGATTGGCCAAAAACGCTGACCCCGGGGTCAAGGAAATGGCCGTTTTGCATCCGCTCCCAAAACTGCCTCTTTTTTGCCTCATCCACCTCCAGACCTGTTGGGAAACAGTTACTGATCACTTTTAATGTGGTAAGTCGGCCAGAAAACAAGTGGCAGCCAAAACAGTGGAGGAGGGGGGATTGGCCAAAAACGCTGACCCCGGGGTCAAGGAAATGGCCGTTTTGGGAGCGGACGCAAAACTGCCTCTTTTTTGCCTCATCCACCTCCAGACCTGTTGGGAAACAGTTACTGATCACTTTTAATGTGGTAAGTCGGCCAGAAAACAAGTGGCAGCCAAAACAGTGGAGGAGGGGGGATTGGCCAAAAACGCTGACCCCGGGGTCAAGGAAATGGCCGTTTTGGGAGCGGACGCAAAACTGCCTCTTTTTTGCCTCATCCACCTCCAGACCTGTTGGGAAACAGTTACTGATCACTTTTAATGTGGTAAGTCGGCCAGAAAACAAGTGGCAGCCAAAACAGTGGAGGAGGGGGGATTGGCCAAAAACGCTGACCCCGGGGTCAAGGAAATGGCCGTTTTGCATCCGCTCCCAAAACTGCCTCTTTTTTGCCTCATCCACCTCCAGACCTGTTGGGAAACAGTTACTGATCACTTTTAATGTGGTAAGTCGGCCAGAAAACAAGTGGCAGCCAAAACAGTGGAGGAGGGGGGATTGGCCAAAAACGCTGACCCCGGGGTCAAGGAAATGGCCGTTTTGGGAGCGGACGCAAAACTGCCTCTTTTTTGCCTCATCCACCTCCAGACCTGTTGGGAAACAGTTACTGATCACTTTTAATGTGGTAAGTCGGCCAGAAAACAAGTGGCAGCCAAAACAGTGGAGGAGGGGGGATTGGCCAAAAACGCTGACCCCGGGGTCAAGGAAATGGCCGTTTTGCATCCGCTCCCAAAACTGCCTCTTTTTTGCCTCATCCACCTCCAGACCTGTTGGGAAACAGTTACTGATCACTTTTAATGTGGTAAGTCGGCCAGAAAACAAGTGGCAGCCAAAACAGTGGAGGAGGGGGGATTGGCCAAAAACGCTGACCCCGGGGTCAAGGAAATGGCCGTTTTGGGAGCGGACGCAAAACTGCCTCTTTTTTGCCTCATCCACCTCCAGACCTGTTGGGAAACAGTTACTGATCACTTTTAATGTGGTAAGTCGGCCAGAAAACAAGTGGCAGCCAAAACAGTGGAGGAGGGGGGATTGGCCAAAAACGCTGACCCCGGGGTCAAGGAAATGGCCTTTTTGCATCCGCTCCCAAAACTGCCTCTTTTTTGCCTCATCCACCTCCAGACCTGTTGGGAAACAGTTACTGATCACTTTTAATGTGGTAAGTCGGCCAGAAAACAAGTGGCAGCCAAAACAGTGGAGGAGGGGGGATTGGCCAAAAACGCTGACCCCGGGGTCAAGGAAATGGCCGTTTTGCATCCGCTCCCAAAACTGCCTCTTTTTTGCCTCATCCACCTCCAGACCTGTTGGGAAACAGTTACTGATCACTTTTAATGTGGTAAGTCGGCCAGAAAACAAGTGGCAGCCAAAACAGTGGAGGAGGGGGGATTGGCCAAAAACGCTGACCCCGGGGTCAAGGAAATGGCCGTTTTGGGAGCGGACGCAAAACTGCCTCTTTTTTGCCTCATCCACCTCCAGACCTGTTGGGAAACAGTTACTGATCACTTTTAATGTGGTAAGTCGGCCAGAAAACAAGTGGCAGCCAAAACAGTGGAGGAGGGGGGATTGGCCAAAAACGCTGACCCCGGGGTCAAGGAAATGGCCGTTTTGCATCCGCCCCCAAAACTGCCTCTTTTTTGCCTCATCCACCTCCAGACCTGTTGGGAAACAGTTACTGATCACTTTTAATGTGGTAAGTCGGCCAGAAAACAAGTGGCAGCCAAAACAGTGGAGGAGGGGGGATTGGCCAAAAACGCTGACCCCGGGGTCAAGGAAATGGCCGTTTTGGGAGCGGACGCAAAACTGCCTCTTTTTTGCCTCATCCACCTCCAGACCTGTTGGGAAACAGTTACTGATCACTTTTAATGTGGTAAGTCGGCCAGAAAACAAGTGGCAGCCAAAACAGTGGAGGAGGGGGGATTGGCCAAAAACGCTGACCCCGGGGTCAAGGAAATGGCCGTTTTGCATCCGCTCCCAAAACTGCCTCTTTTTTGCCTCATCCACCTCCAGACCTGTTGGGAAACAGTTACTGATCACTTTTAATGTGGTAAGTCGGCCAGAAAACAAGTGGCAGCCAAAACAGTGGAGGAGGGGGGATTGGCCAAAAACGCTGACCCCGGGGTCAAGGAAATGGCCGTTTTGCATCCGCTCCCAAAACTGCCTCTTTTTTGCCTCATCCACCTCCAGACCTGTTGGGAAACAGTTACTGATCACTTTTAATGTGGTAAGTCGGCCAGAAAACAAGTGGCAGCCAAAACAGTGGAGGAGGGGGGATTGGCCAAAAACGCTGACCCCGGGGTCAAGGAAATGGCCGTTTTGGGAGCGGACGCAAAACTGCCTCTTTTTTGCCTCATCCACCTCCAGACCTGTTGGGAAACAGTTACTGATCACTTTTAATGTGGTAAGTCGGCCAGAAAACAAGTGGCAGCCAAAACAGTGGAGGAGGGGGGATTGGCCAAAAACGCTGACCCCGGGGTCAAGGAAATGGCCGTTTTGCATCCGCCCCCAAAACTGCCTCTTTTTTGCCTCATCCACCTCCAGACCTGTTGGGAAACAGTTACTGATCACTTTTAATGTGGTAAGTCGGCCAGAAAACAAGTGGCAGCCAAAACAGTGGAGGAGGGGGGATTGGCCAAAAACGCTGACCCCGGGGTCAAGGAAATGGCCGTTTTGGGAGCGGACGCAAAACTGCCTCTTTTTTGCCTCATCCACCTCCAGACCTGTTGGGAAACAGTTACTGATCACTTTTAATGTGGTAAGTCGGCCAGAAAACAAGTGGCAGCCAAAACAGTGGAGGAGGGGGGATTGGCCAAAAACGCTGACCCCGGGGTCAAGGAAATGGCCGTTTTGCATCCGCTCCCAAAACTGCCTCTTTTTTGCCTCATCCACCTCCAGACCTGTTGGGAAACAGTTACTGATCACTTTTAATGTGGTAAGTCGGCCAGAAAACAAGTGGCAGCCAAAACAGTGGAGGAGGGGGGATTGGCCAAAAACGCTGACCCCGGGGTCAAGGAAATGGCCGTTTTGCATCCGCTCCCAAAACTGCCTCTTTTTTGCCTCATCCACCTCCAGACCTGTTGGGAAACAGTTACTGATCACTTTTAATGTGGTAAGTCGGCCAGAAAACAAGTGGCAGCCAAAACAGTGGAGGAGGGGGGATTGGCCAAAAACGCTGACCCCGGGGTCAAGGAAATGGCCGTTTTGGGAGCGGACGCAAAACTGCCTCTTTTTTGCCTCATCCACCTCCAGACCTGTTGGGAAACAGTTACTGATCACTTTTAATGTGGTAAGTCGGCCAGAAAACAAGTGGCAGCCAAAACAGTGGAGGAGGGGGGATTGGCCAAAAACGCTGACCCCGGGGTCAAGGAAATGGCCGTTTTGCATCCGCTCCCAAAACTGCCTCTTTTTTGCCTCATCCACCTCCAGACCTGTTGGGAAACAGTTACTGATCACTTTTAATGTGGTAAGTCGGCCAGAAAACAAGTGGCAGCCAAAACAGTGGAGGAGGGGGGATTGGCCAAAAACGCTGACCCCGGGGTCAAGGAAATGGCCGTTTTGGGAGCGGACGCAAAACTGCCTCTTTTTTGCCTCATCCACCTCCAGACCTGTTGGGAAACAGTTACTGATCACTTTTAATGTGGTAAGTCGGCCAGAAAACAAGTGGCAGCCAAAACAGTGGAGGAGGGGGGATTGGCCAAAAACGCTGACCCCGGGGTCAAGGAAATGGCCGTTTTGCATCCGCCCCCAAAACTGCCTCTTTTTTGCCTCATCCACCTCCAGACCTGTTGGGAAACAGTTACTGATCACTTTTAATGTGGTAAGTCGGCCAGAAAACAAGTGGCAGCCAAAACAGTGGAGGAGGGGGGATTGGCCAAAAACGCTGACCCCGGGGTCAAGGAAATGGCCGTTTTGGGAGCGGACGCAAAACTGCCTCTTTTTTGCCTCATCCACCTCCAGACCTGTTGGGAAACAGTTACTGATCACTTTTAATGTGGTAAGTCGGCCAGAAAACAAGTGGCAGCCAAAACAGTGGAGGAGGGGGGATTGGCCAAAAACGCTGACCCCGGGGTCAAGGAAATGGCCGTTTTGCATCCGCTCCCAAAACTGCCTCTTTTTTGCCTCATCCACCTCCAGACCTGTTGGGAAACAGTTACTGATCACTTTTAATGTGGTAAGTCGGCCAGAAAACAAGTGGCAGCCAAAACAGTGGAGGAGGGGGGATTGGCCAAAAACGCTGACCCCGGGGTCAAGGAAATGGCTGTTTTGGGAGCGGACGCAAAACTGCCTCTTTTTTGCCTCATCCACCTCCAGACCTGTTGGGAAACAGTTACTGATCACTTTTAATGTGGTAAGTCGGCCAGAAAACAAGTGGCAGCCAAAACAGTGGAGGAGGGGGGATTGGCCAAAAACGCTGCGGGTCAAGGAAATGGCCGTTTTGCATCCGCTCCCAAAACTGCCTCTTTTTTGCCTCATCCACCTCCAGACCTGTTGGGAAACAGTTACTGATCACTTTTAATGTGGTAAGTCGGCCAGAAAACAAGTGGCAGCCAAAACAGTGGAGGAGGGGGGATTGGCCAAAAACGCTGACCCCGGGGTCAAGGAAATGGCCGTTTTGGGAGCGGACGCAAAACTGCCTCTTTTTTGCCTCATCCACCTCCAGACCTGTTGGGAAACAGTTACTGATCACTTTTAATGTGGTAAGTCGGCCAGAAAACAAGTGGCAGCCAAAACAGTGGAGGAGGGGGGATTGGCCAAAAACGCTGACCCCGGGGTCAAGGAAATGGCCGTTTTGCATCCGCTCCCAAAACTGCCTCTTTTTTGCCTCATCCACCTCCAGACCTGTTGGGAAACAGTTACTGATCACTTTTAATGTGGTAAGTCGGCCAGAAAACAAGTGGCAGCCAAAACAGTGGAGGAGGGGGGATTGGCCAAAAACGCTGACCCCGGGGTCAAGGAAATGGCCGTTTTGCATCCGCTCCCAAAACTGCCTCTTTTTTGCCTCATCCACCTCCAGACCTGTTGGGAAACAGTTACTGATCACTTTTAATGTGGTAAGTCGGCCAGAAAACAAGTGGCAGCCAAAACAGTGGAGGAGGGGGGATTGGCCAAAAACGCTGACCCCGGGGTCAAGGAAATGGCCGTTTTGGGAGCGGACGCAAAACTGCCTCTTTTTTGCCTCATCCACCTCCAGACCTGTTGGGAAACAGTTACTGATCACTTTTAATGTGGTAAGTCGGCCAGAAAACAAGTGGCAGCCAAAACAGTGGAGGAGGGGGGATTGGCCAAAAACGCTGACCCCGGGGTCAAGGAAATGGCCGTTTTGCATCCGCCCCCAAAACTGCCTCTTTTTTGCCTCATCCACCTCCAGACCTGTTGGGAAACAGTTACTGATCACTTTTAATGTGGTAAGTCGGCCAGAAAACAAGTGGCAGCCAAAACAGTGGAGGAGGGGGGATTGGCCAAAAACGCTGACCCCGGGGTCAAGGAAATGGCCGTTTTGGGAGCGGACGCAAAACTGCCTCTTTTTTGCCTCATCCACCTCCAGACCTGTTGGGAAACAGTTACTGATCACTTTTAATGTGGTAAGTCGGCCAGAAAACAAGTGGCAGCCAAAACAGTGGAGGAGGGGGGATTGGCCAAAAACGCTGACCCCGGGGTCAAGGAAATGGCCGTTTTGCATCCGCTCCCAAAACTGCCTCTTTTTTGCCTCATCCACCTCCAGACCTGTTGGGAAACAGTTACTGATCACTTTTAATGTGGTAAGTCGGCCAGAAAACAAGTGGCAGCCAAAACAGTGGAGGAGGGGGGATTGGCCAAAAACGCTGACCCCGGGGTCAAGGAAATGGCCGTTTTGCATCCGCTCCCAAAACTGCCTCTTTTTTGCCTCATCCACCTCCAGACCTGTTGGGAAACAGTTACTGATCACTTTTAATGTGGTAAGTCGGCCAGAAAACAAGTGGCAGCCAAAACAGTGGAGGAGGGGGGATTGGCCAAAAACGCTGACCCCGGGGTCAAGGAAATGGCCGTTTTGGGAGCGGACGCAAAACTGCCTCTTTTTTGCCTCATCCACCTCCAGACCTGTTGGGAAACAGTTACTGATCACTTTTAATGTGGTAAGTCGGCCAGAAAACAAGTGGCAGCCAAAACAGTGGAGGAGGGGGGATTGGCCAAAAACGCTGACCCCGGGGTCAAGGAAATGGCCGTTTTGGGAGCGGACGCAAAACTGCCTCTTTTTTGCCTCATCCACCTCCAGACCTGTTGGGAAACAGTTACTGATCACTTTTAATGTGGTAAGTCGGCCAGAAAACAAGTGGCAGCCAAAACAGTGGAGGAGGGGGGATTGGCCAAAAACGCTGACCCCGGGGTCAAGGAAATGGCCGTTTTGGGAGCGGACGCAAAACTGCCTCTTTTTTGCCTCATCCACCTCCAGACCTGTTGGGAAACAGTTACTGATCACTTTTAATGTGGTAAGTCGGCCAGAAAACAAGTGGCAGCCAAAACAGTGGAGGAGGGGGGATTGGCCAAAAACGCTGACCCCGGGGTCAAGGAAATGGCCGTTTTGGGAGCGGACGCAAAACTGCCTCTTTTTTGCCTCATCCACCTCCAGACCTGTTGGGAAACAGTTACTGATCACTTTTAATGTGGTAAGTCGGCCAGAAAACAAGTGGCAGCCAAAACAGTGGAGGAGGGGGGATTGGCCAAAAACGCTGACCCCGGGGTCAAGGAAATGGCCGTTTTGGGAGCGGACGCAAAACTGCCTCTTTTTTGCCTCATCCACCTCCAGACCTGTTGGGAAACAGATACTGATCACTTTTAATGTGGTAAGTCGGCCAGAAAACAAGTGGCAGCCAAAACAGTGGAGGAGGGGGGATTGGCCAAAAACGCTGACCCCGGGGTCAAGGAAATGGCCTTTTTGCATCCGCTCCCAAAACTGCCTCTTTTTTGCCTCATCCACCTCCAGACCTGTTGGGAAACAGTTACTGATCACTTTTAATGTGGTAAGTCGGCCAGAAAACAAGTGGCAGCCAAAACAGTGGAGGAGGGGGGATTGGCCAAAAACGCTGACCCCGGGGTCAAGGAAATGGCCGTTTTGGGAGCGAACGCAAAACTGCCTCTTTTTTGCCTCATCCACCTCCAGACCTGTTGGGAAACAGTTACTGATCACTTTTAATGTGGTAAGTCGGCCAGAAAACAAGTGGCAGCCAAAACAGTGGATGAGGGGGGATTGGCCAAAAACGCTGACCCCGGGCTCAAGGAAATGGCCGTTTTGCATCCGCTCCCAAAACGGCCTCTTTTTTGCCTCATCCACCTCCAGACCTGTTGGGAAACAGTTACTGATCACTTTTAATGTGGTAAGTCGGCCAGAAAACAAGTGGCAGCCAAAACAGTGGAGGAGGGGGGATTGGCCAAAAACGCTGACCCCGGGGTCAAGGAAATGGCCGTTTTGGGAGCGGACGCAAAACTGCCTCTTTTTTGCCTCATCCACCTCCAGACCTGTTGGGAAACAGTTACTGATCACTTTTAATGTGGTAAGTCGGCCAGAAAACAAGTGGCAGCCAAAACAGTGGAGGAGGGGGGATTGGCCAAAAACGCTGACCCCGGGGTCAAGGAAATGGCCGTTTTGGGAGCGGACGCAAAACTGCCTCTTTTTTGCCTCATCCACCTCCAGACCTGTTGGGAAACAGTTACTGATCACTTTTAATGTGGTAAGTCGGCCAGAAAATAAGTGGCAGCCAAAACAGTGGAGGAGGGGGGATTGGCCAAAAACGCTGACCCCGGGGTCAAGGAAATGGCCGTTTTGCATCCGCTCCCAAAACTGCCTCTTTTTTGCCTCATCCACCTCCAGACCTGTTGGGAAACAGTTACTGATCACTTTTAATGTGGTAAGTCGGCCAGAAAACAAGTGGCAGCCAAAACAGTGGAGGAGGGGGGATTGGCCAAAAACGCTGACCCCGGGGTCAAGGAAATGGCCGTTTTGGGAGCGGACGCAAAACTGCCTCTTTTTTGCCTCATCCACCTCCAGACCTGTTGGGAAACAGTTACTGATCACTTTTAATGTGGTAAGTCGGCCAGAAAACAAGTGGCAGCCAAAACAGTGGAGGAGGGGGGATTGGCCAAAAACGCTGACCCCGGGGTCAAGGAAATGGCCGTTTTGGGAGCGGACGCAAAACTGCCTCTTTTTTGCCTCATCCACCTCCAGACCTGTTGGGAAACAGTTACTGATCACTTTTAATGTGGTAAGTCGGCCAGAAAACAAGTGGCAGCCAAAACAGTGGAGGAGGGGGGATTGGCCAAAAACGCTGACCCCGGGGTCAAGGAAATGGCCGTTTTGGGAGCGGACGCAAAACTGCCTCTTTTTTGCCTCATCCACCTCCAGACCTGTTGGGAAACAGTTACTGATCACTTTTAATGTGGTAAGTCGGCCAGAAAACAAGTGGCAGCCAAAACAGTGGAGGAGGGGGGATTGGCCAAAAACGCTGACCCCGGGGTCAAGGAAATGGCCGTTTTGGGAGCGGACGCAAAACTGCCTCTTTTTTGCCTCATCCACCTCCAGACCTGTTGGGAAACAGATACTGATCACTTTTAATGTGGTAAGTCGGCCAGAAAACAAGTGGCAGCCAAAACAGTGGAGGAGGGGGGATTGGCCAAAAACGCTGACCCCGGGGTCAAGGAAATGGCCTTTTTGCATCCGCTCCCAAAACTGCCTCTTTTTTGCCTCATCCACCTCCAGACCTGTTGGGAAACAGTTACTGATCACTTTTAATGTGGTAAGTCGGCCAGAAAACAAGTGGCAGCCAAAACAGTGGAGGAGGGGGGATTGGCCAAAAACGCTGACCCCGGGGTCAAGGAAATGGCCGTTTTGGGAGCGAACGCAAAACTGCCTCTTTTTTGCCTCATCCACCTCCAGACCTGTTGGGAAACAGTTACTGATCACTTTTAATGTGGTAAGTCGGCCAGAAAACAAGTGGCAGCCAAAACAGTGGATGAGGGGGGATTGGCCAAAAACGCTGACCCCGGGCTCAAGGAAATGGCCGTTTTGCATCCGCTCCCAAAACGGCCTCTTTTTTGCCTCATCCACCTCCAGACCTGTTGGGAAACAGTTACTGATCACTTTTAATGTGGTAAGTCGGCCAGAAAACAAGTGGCAGCCAAAACAGTGGAGGAGGGGGGATTGGCCAAAAACGCTGACCCCGGGGTCAAGGAAATGGCCGTTTTGGGAGCGGACGCAAAACTGCCTCTTTTTTGCCTCATCCACCTCCAGACCTGTTGGGAAACAGTTACTGATCACTTTTAATGTGGTAAGTCGGCCAGAAAACAAGTGGCAGCCAAAACAGTGGAGGAGGGGGGATTGGCCAAAAACGCTGACCCCGGGGTCAAGGAAATGGCCGTTTTGGGAGCGGACGCAAAACTGCCTCTTTTTTGCCTCATCCACCTCCAGACCTGTTGGGAAACAGTTACTGATCACTTTTAATGTGGTAAGTCGGCCAGAAAACAAGTGGCAGCCAAAACAGTGGAGGAGGGGGGATTGGCCAAAAACGCTGACCCCGGGGTCAAGGAAATGGCCGTTTTGCATCCGCTCCCAAAACTGCCTCTTTTTTGCCTCATCCACCTCCAGACCTGTTGGGAAACAGTTACTGATCACTTTTAATGTGGTAAGTCGGCCAGAAAACAAGTGGCAGCCAAAACAGTGGAGGAGGGGGGATTGGCCAAAAACGCTGACCCCGGGGTCAAGGAAATGGCCGTTTTGCATCCGCTCCCAAAACTGCCTCTTTTTTGCCTCATCCACCTCCAGACCTGTTGGGAAACAGTTACTGATCACTTTTAATGTGGTAAGTTGGCCAGAAAACAAGTGGCAGCCAAAACAGTGGAGGAGGGGGGATTGGCCAAAAATGCTGACCCCGGGGTCAAGGAAATGGCCGTTTTGCATCCGCTCCCAAAACTGCCTCTTTTTTGCCTCATCCACCTCCAGACCTGTTGGGAAACAGTTACTGATCACTTTTAATGTGGTAAGTCGGCCAGAAAACAAGTGGCAGCCAAAACAGTGGAGGAGGGGGGATTGGCCAAAAACGCTGACCCCGGGGTCAAGGAAATGGCCGTTTTGGGAGCGGACGCAAAACTGTCTCTTTTTTGCCTCATCCACCTCCAGACCTGTTGGGAAACAGTTACTGATCACTTTTAATGTGGTAAGTCGGCCAGAAAACAAGTGGCAGCCAAAACAGTGGAGGAGGGGGGATTGGCCAAAAACGCTGACCCCGGGGTCAAGGAAATGGCCGTTTTGCATCCGCTCCCAAAACTGCCTCTTTTTTGCCTCATCCACCTCCAGACCTGTTGGGAAACAGTTACTGATCACTTTTAATGTGGTAAGTCGGCCAGAAAACAAGTGGCAGCCAAAACAGTGGAGGAGGGGGGATTGGCCAAAAACGCTGACCCCGGGGTCAAGGAAATGGCCGTTTTGGGAGCGGACGCAAAACTGCCTCTTTTTTGCCTCATCCACCTCCAGACCTGTTGGGAAACAGTTACTGATCACTTTTAATGTGGTAAGTTGGCCAGAAAACAAGTGGCAGCCAAAACAGTGGAGGAGGGGGGATTGGCCAAAAACGCTGACCCCGGGGTCAAGGAAATGGCCGTTTTGCATCCGCTCCCAAAACTGCCTCTTTTTTGCCTCATCCACCTCCAGACCTGTTGGGAAACAGTTACCGATCACTTTTAATGTGGTAAGTCGGCCAGAAAACAAGTGGCAGCCAAAACAGTGGAGGAGGGGGGATTGGCCAAAAACGCTGACCCCGGGGTCAAGGAAATGGCCTTTTTGCATCCGCTCCCAAAACTGCCTCTTTTTTGCCTCATCCACCTCCAGACCTGTTGGGAAACAGTTACTGATCACTTTTAATGTGGTAAGTCGGCCAGAAAACAAGTGGCAGCCAAAACAGTGGAGGAGGGGGGATTGGCCAAAAACGCTGACCCCGGGGTCAAGGAAATGGCCGTTTTGCATCCGCCCCCAAAACTGCCTCTTTTTTGCCTCATCCACCTCCAGACCTGTTGGGAAACAGTTACTGATCACTTTTAATGTGGTAAGTCGGCCAGAAAACAAGTGGCAGCCAAAACAGTGGAGGAGGGGGGATTGGCCAAAAACGCTGACCCCGGGGTCAAGGAAATGGCCGTTTTGCATCCGCTCCCAAAACTGCCTCTTTTTTGCCTCATCCACCTCCAGACCTGTTGGGAAACAGTTACTGATCACTTTTAATGTGGTAAGTCGGCCAGAAAACAAGTGGCAGCCAAAACAGTGGAGGAGGGGGGATTGGCCAAAAACGCTGACCCCGGGGTCAAGGAAATGGCCGTTTTGGGAGCGGACGCAAAACTGCCTCTTTTTTGCCTCATCCACCTCCAGACCTGTTGGGAAACAGTTACTGATCACTTTTAATGTGGTAAGTCGGCCAGAAAACAAGTGGCAGCCAAAACAGTGGAGGAGGGGGGATTGGCCAAAAACGCTGACCCCGGGGTCAAGGAAATGGCCGTTTTGGGAGCGGACGCAAAACTGCCTCTTTTTTGCCTCATCCACCTCCAGACCTGTTGGGAAACAGTTACTGATCACTTTTAATGTGGTAAGTCGGCCAGAAAACAAGTGGCAGCCAAAACAGTGGAGGAGGGGGGATTGGCCAAAAACGCTGACCCCGGGGTCAAGGAAATGGCCGTTTTGGGAGCGGACGCAAAACTGCCTCTTTTTTGCCTCATCCACCTCCAGACCTGTTGGGAAACAGTTACTGATCACTTTTAATGTGGTAAGTCGGCCAGAAAACAAGTGGCAGCCAAAACAGTGGAGGAGGGGGGATTGGCCAAAAACGCTGACCCCGGGGTCAAGGAAATGGCCGTTTTGGGAGCGGACGCAAAACTGCCTCTTTTTTGCCTCATCCACCTCCAGACCTGTTGGGAAACAGTTACTGATCACTTTTAATGTGGTAAGTCGGCCAGAAAACAAGTGGCAGCCAAAACAGTGGAGGAGGGGGGATTGGCCAAAAACGCTGACCCCGGGGTCAAGGAAATGGCCTTTTTGCATCCGCTCCCAAAACTGCCTCTTTTTTGCCTCATCCACCTCCAGACCTGTTGGGAAACAGTTACTGATCACTTTTAATGTGGTAAGTCGGCCAGAAAACAAGTGGCAGCCAAAACAGTGGAGGAGGGGGGATTGGCCAAAAACGCTGACCCCGGGGTCAAGGAAATGGCCGTTTTGCATCCGCTCCCAAAACTGCCTCTTTTTTGCCTCATCCACCTCCAGACCTGTTGGGAAACAGTTACTGATCACTTTTAATGTGGTAAGTCGGCCAGAAAACAAGTGGCAGCCAAAACAGTGGAGGAGGGGGGATTGGCCAAAAACGCTGACCCCGGGGTCAAGGAAATGGCCTTTTTGCATCCGCTCCCAAAACTGCCTCTTTTTTGCCTCATCCACCTCCAGACCTGTTGGGAAACAGTTACTGATCACTTTTAATGTGGTAAGTCGGCCAGAAAACAAGTGGCAGCCAAAACAGTGGAGGAGGGGGGATTGGCCAAAAACGCTGACCCCGGGGTCAAGGAAATGGCCGTTTTGGGAGCGGACGCAAAACTGCCTCTTTTTTGCCTCATCCACCTCCAGACCTGTTGGGAAACAGTTACTGATCACTTTTAATGTGGTAAGTCGGCCTGAAAACAAGTGGCAGCCAAAACAGTGGAGGAGGGGGGATTGGCCAAAAACGCTGACCCCGGGGTCAAGGAAATGGCCGTTTTGCATCCGCTCCCAAAACTGCCTCTTTTTTGCCTCATCCACCTCCAGACCTGTTGGGAAACAGTTACTGATCACTTTTAATGTGGTAAGTCGGCCAGAAAACAAGTGGCAGCCAAAACAGTGGAGGAGGGTGGATTGGCCAAAAACGCTGACCCCGGGGTCAAGGAAATGGCCGTTTTGTGAGCGGACGCAAAACTGCCTGTTTTTTGCCTCATCCACCTCCAGACCTGTTGGGAAACAGTTACTGATCACTTTTAATGTGGTAAGTCGGCCAGAAAACAAGTGGCAGCCAAACAGTGGAGGAGGGGGGATTGGCAAAAAACGCTGACCCCGGGGTCAAGGAAATGGCCGTTTTGCATCCGCTCCCAAAACTGCCTCTTTTTTGCCTCATCCACCTCCAGACCTGTTGGGAAACAGTTACTGATCACTTTTAATGTGGTAAGTCGGCCAGAAAACAAGTGGCAGCCAAAACAGTGGAGGAGGGGGATTGGCCAAAAACGCTGACCCCGGGGTCAAGGAAATGGCCGTTTTGGGAGCGGACGCAAAACTGCCTCTTTTTTGCCTCATCCACCTCCAGACCTGTTGGGAAACAGTTACTGATCACTTTTAATGTGGTAAGTCGGCCAGAAAACAAGTGGCAGCCAAAACAGTGGAGGAGGGGGGATTGGCCAAAAACGCTGACCCCGGGGTCAAGGAAATGGCCGTTTTGCATCCGCTCCCAAAACTGCCTCTTTTTTGCCTCATCCACCTCCAGACCTGTTGGGAAACAGTTACTGATCACTTTTAATGTGGTAAGTCGGCCAGAAAACAAGTGGCAGCCAAAACAGTGGAGGAGGGGGGATTGGCCAAAAACGCTGACCCCGGGGTCAAGGAAATGGCCGTTTTGGGAGCGGACGCAAAACTGCCTCTTTTTTGCCTCATCCACCTCCAGACCTGTTGGGAAACAGTTACTGATCACTTTTAATGTGGTAAGTCGGCCAGAAAACAAGTGGCAGCCAAAACAGTGGAGGAGGGGGGATTGGCCAAAAACGCTGACCCCGGGGTCAAGGAAATGGCCGTTTTGCATCCGCTCCCAAAACTGCCTCTTTTTTGCCTCATCCACCTCCAGACCTGTTGGGAAACAGTTACTGATCACTTTTAATGTGGTAAGTCGGCCAGAAAACAAGTGGCAGCCAAAACAGTGGAGGAGGGGGGATTGGCCAAAAACGCTGACCCCGGGGTCAAGGAAATGGCCGTTTTGCATCCGCTCCCAAAACTGCCTCTTTTTTGCCTCATCCACCTCCAGACCTGTTGGGAAACAGTTACTGATCACTTTTAATGTGGTAAGTCGGCCAGAAAACAAGTGGCAGCCAAAACAGTGGAGGAGGGGGGATTGGCCAAAAACGCTGACCCCGGGGTCAAGGAAATGGCCGTTTTGGGAGCGGACGCAAAACTGCCTCTTTTTTGCCTCATCCACCTCCAGACCTGTTGGGAAACAGTTACTGATCACTTTTAATGTGGTAAGTCGGCCAGAAAACAAGTGGCAGCCAAATCAGTGGAGGAGGGGGGATTGGCCAGAAACGCTGACCCCGGGGTCAAGGAAATGGCCGTTTTGGGAGCGAACGCAAAACTGCCTCTTTTTTGCCTCATCCACCTCCAGACCTGTTGGGAAACAGTTACTGATCACTTTTAATGTGGTAAGTCGGCCAGAAAATAAGTGGCAGCCAAAACAGTGGAGGAGGGGGGATTGGCCAAAAACGCTGACCCCCGGGGTCAAGGAAATGGCCGTTTTGCATCCGCTCCCAAAACTGCCTCTTTTTTGCCTCATCCACCTCCAGACCTGTTGGGAAACAGTTACTGATCACTTTTAATGTGGTAAGTCGGCCAGAAAACAAGTGGCAGCCAAAACAGTGGAGGAGGGGGGATTGGCCAAAAACGCTGACCCCGGGGTCAAGGAAATGGCCGTTTTGGGAGCGGACGCAAAACTGCCTCTTTTTTGCCTCATCCACCTCCAGACCTGTTGGGAAACAGTTACTGATCACTTTTAATGTGGTAAGTCGGCCTGAAAACAAGTGGCAGCCAAAACAGTGGAGGAGGGGGGATTGGCCAAAAACGCTGACCCCGGGGTCAAGGAAATGGCCGTTTTGCATCCGCTCCCAAAACTGCCTCTTTTTTGCCTCATCCACCTCCAGACCTGTTGGGAAACAGTTACTGATCACTTTTAATGTGGTAAGTCGGCCAGAAAACAAGTGGTAGCCAAAACAGTGGAGGAGGGGGGATTGGCCAAAAACGCTGACCCCGGGGTCAAGGAAATGGCCGTTTTGGGAGCGGACGCAAAACTGCCTCTTTTTTGCCTCATCCACCTCCAGACCTGTTGGGAAACAGTTACTGATCACTTTTAATGTGGTAAGTCGGCCAGAAAACAAGTGGCAGCCAAAACAGTGGAGGAGGGGGGATTGGCCAAAAACGCTGACCCCGGGGTCAAGGAAATGGCCGTTTTGGGAGCGGACGCAAAACTGCCTCTTTTTTGCCTCATCCACCTCCAGACCTGTTGGGAAACAGTTACTGATCACTTTTAATGTGGTAAGTCGGCCAGAAAACAAGTGGCAGCCAAAACAGTGGAGGAGGGGGGATTGGCCAAAAACGCTGACCCCGGGGTCAAGGAAATGGCCGTTTTGGGAGCGGACGCAAAACTGCCTCTTTTTTGCCTCATCCACCTCCAGACCTGTTGGGAAACAGTTACTGATCACTTTTAATGTGGTAAGTCGGCCAGAAAACAAGTGGCAGCCAAAACAGTGGAGGAGGGGGGATTGGCCAAAAACGCTGACCCCGGGGTCAAGGAAATGGCCGTTTTGGGAGCGGACGCAAAACTGCCTCTTTTTTGCCTCATCCACCTCCAGACCTGTTGGGAAACAGATACTGATCACTTTTAATGTGGTAAGTCGGCCAGAAAACAAGTGGCAGCCAAAACAGTGGAGGAGGGGGGATTGGCCAAAAACGCTGACCCCGGGGTCAAGGAAATGGCCTTTTTGCATCCGCTCCCAAAACTGCCTCTTTTTTGCCTCATCCACCTCCAGACCTGTTGGGAAACAGTTACTGATCACTTTTAATGTGGTAAGTCGGCCAGAAAACAAGTGGCAGCCAAAACAGTGGAGGAGGGGGGATTGGCCAAAAACGCTGACCCCGGGGTCAAGGAAATGGCCGTTTTGGGAGCGAACGCAAAACTGCCTCTTTTTTGCCTCATCCACCTCCAGACCTGTTGGGAAACAGTTACTGATCACTTTTAATGTGGTAAGTCGGCCAGAAAACAAGTGGCAGCCAAAACAGTGGATGAGGGGGGATTGGCCAAAAACGCTGACCCCGGGCTCAAGGAAATGGCCGTTTTGCATTCGCTCCCAAAACGGCCTCTTTTTTGCCTCATCCACCTCCAGACCTGTTGGGAAACAGTTACTGATCACTTTTAATGTGGTAAGTCGGCCAGAAAACAAGTGGCAGCCAAAACAGTGGAGGAGGGGGGATTGGCCAAAAACGCTGACCCCGGGGTCAAGGAAATGGCCGTTTTGGGAGCGGACGCAAAACTGCCTCTTTTTTGCCTCATCCACCTCCAGACCTGTTGGGAAACAGTTACTGATCACTTTTAATGTGGTAAGTCGGCCAGAAAACAAGTGGCAGCCAAAACAGTGGAGGAGGGGGGATTGGCCAAAAACGCTGACCCCGGGGTCAAGGAAATGGCCGTTTTGGGAGCGGACGCAAAACTGCCTCTTTTTTGCCTCATCCACCTCCAGACCTGTTGGGAAACAGTTACTGATCACTTTTAATGTGGTAAGTCGGCCAGAAAACAAGTGGCAGCCAAAACAGTGGAGGAGGGGGGATTGGCCAAAAACGCTGACCCCGGGGTCAAGGAAATGGCCGTTTTGCATCCGCTCCCAAAACTGCCTCTTTTTTGCCTCATCCACCTCCAGACCTGTTGGGAAACAGTTACTGATCACTTTTAATGTGGTAAGTCGGCCAGAAAACAAGTGGCAGCCAAAACAGTGGAGGAGGGGGGATTGGCCAAAAACGCTGACCCCGGGGTCAAGGAAATGGCCGTTTTGCATCCGCTCCCAAAACTGCCTCTTTTTTGCCTCATCCACCTCCAGACCTGTTGGGAAACAGTTACTGATCACTTTTAATGTGGTAAGTTGGCCAGAAAACAAGTGGCAGCCAAAACAGTGGAGGAGGGGGGATTGGCCAAAAATGCTGACCCCGGGGTCAAGGAAATGGCCGTTTTGCATCCGCTCCCAAAACTGCCTCTTTTTTGCCTCATCCACCTCCAGACCTGTTGGGAAACAGTTACTGATCACTTTTAATGTGGTAAGTCGGCCAGAAAACAAGTGGCAGCCAAAACAGTGGAGGAGGGGGGATTGGCCAAAAACGCTGACCCCGGGGTCAAGGAAATGGCCGTTTTGGGAGCGGACGCAAAACTGTCTCTTTTTTGCCTCATCCACCTCCAGACCTGTTGGGAAACAGTTACTGATCACTTTTAATGTGGTAAGTCGGCCAGAAAACAAGTGGCAGCCAAAACAGTGGAGGAGGGGGGATTGGCCAAAAACGCTGACCCCGGGGTCAAGGAAATGGCCGTTTTGCATCCGCTCCCAAAACTGCCTCTTTTTTGCCTCATCCACCTCCAGACCTGTTGGGAAACAGTTACTGATCACTTTTAATGTGGTAAGTCGGCCAGAAAACAAGTGGCAGCCAAAACAGTGGAGGAGGGGGGATTGGCCAAAAACGCTGACCCCGGGGTCAAGGAAATGGCCGTTTTGCATCCGCTCCCAAAACTGCCTCTTTTTTGCCTCATCCACCTCCAGACCTGTTGGGAAACAGTTACTGATCACTTTTAATGTGGTAAGTCGGCCAGAAAACAAGTGGCAGCCAAAACAGTGGAGGAGGGGGGATTGGCCAAAAACGCTGACCCCGGGGTCAAGGAAATGGCCGTTTTGGGAGCGGACCGCAAAACTGCCTCTTTTTTGCCTCATCCACCTCCAGACCTGTTGGGAAACAGTTACTGATCACTTTTAATGTGGTAAGTCGGCCAGAAAACAAGTGGCAGCCAAAACAGTGGAGGAGGGGGGATTGGCCAAAAACGCTGACCCCGGGGTCAAGGAAATGGCCGTTTTGGGAGCGGACGCAAAACTGCCTCTTTTTTGCCTCATCCACCTCCAGACCTGTTGGGAAACAGTTACTGATCACTTTTAATGTGGTAAGTCGGC
>NW_027255131.1:0-40070 GCF_042242105.1 Pempheris klunzingeri
ATGAAATATATTATATAATTTTTTACGAATGAGTAATGAGTTTTTAGCAACAAATTACAATTCTTTATTACTACAATTTTACTCCTACACGATACTTTACACTTTAATGCATTGTAAGAGTAAATTATTTATCAAAAACAAATAATTACCAAAAACAAGTTAAATTTGTTCATCTTACATTTATCTATTCATAAATGATCAAAATATGCGCACTAAAATCTACCTATTTTAGCGTAGTTTAACATAGAGGAATATTACTAAAAATAATAAAATAAATTTTCAAAATTAATAGTATCGAAAATTATCACTTGATTTCTATTTTCATCTATTTCACAATTTAAACATTTAATTAAGTAAATTAATAATACCCCTTAGCTATTTTTTTGATGCCATTATTTTAGTCTGATGCATTTTAGAAATCTGATACACAAGAATTATCTGTGCAGAATTTTATCTAACTCTAACATTATAAAAAATATTTATAATTGTCAATTTCACTTAATAAGAGCCATTATCTCTTCCACTTAAAATCAGCATAAATTAGACGCCAATCTAATTTATTTCAAATCAGCATAAATTAGACGCCAATCTAATTTATTTTAAATCAGCATAAATTACATGTCGATTTAATTTATTTTAAATCAGCATAAATTAGACGCTAATTTTATTTTACTTAGTTTCTTTAGCATACCTGAGTTTAAAATATTAAAGCATATTAATATTAATAGATCTATATATGCAATAATTATTTAATAATATTTATAATCAATTTTGGCTCAACTATAAATAACATTTATAGCGTCGTGATTATTCGGAAGTAATCGTCGTATTTGTTTCACGGTGTAATTAAACAAGAAAATCTTATCATTTTACAATATTGATGAGACAACTTTGATAAATAGTTATTAATTTCGTGACGATATACATTATACTGACAAAAATTACAAAACTTTGGATTGATAGTTTGTTATTTTAAATGCTTGTGTGGCGATGGAAATTTTTAAAATATTCAGACTTCCAATGTGGAAGATATTCCTAATAATTTTTATAATAAATAGAACCATAAAGTATGATGACATTTGAATTCATATTGCCATCTCATCTACTACAATATACAATTAAAAAATGCTATTTAAGGCATTTTATTTAATAGAATTTTTCTAAAATTTGCGCAGTCATTGCTTTTTTTTAAATAGAATATATATCCATATTTAAAAAAAATATAACGTTGGCAGGATTATTTGAAATCAAAAGTACTGAATAGTTTTTTAGTTAACGATAACCAAAATTTTTTATATAACACAATGAAGGAGAAAGGATATTCTAGAATTAAGCTATTTTGAAATCGTGAAATTAGAATCTATTTTTTTGACGGACAGCTGAAAAATAACAATTGCCTACAGGATTTATTTTTATATTTACTAAGTAGTTAAGCATAAAATGATTATTTAAACAAATAAATTAACAAGTATCAAGTTCTAAAAGTTTCTGGGAGATTTAAAGCGTAAATATCCGGATGCGAAAAAAAACTCAGCTAATATTCCTCGCTAAGTTGACTTTATGTATCGCAGAAAATATTTTTGCAAAGAATATTTGTTTTTTTATTATATATATTAATTGATTGTAATGCTTTCATATTTTTCATCAAGTGAATAGTAGGAAGTGTAGTTTCACCTCATTTTTTACACGTGTATAAATCATATAGTAAGATAAAGCTATTCTACTAAGGTGTTGACGCTATAAAGCTACTCTCACTATTTAATTGAATGTTTGTGTATAGATAAAGTGTATCGTAATTGTGAATTTAGTTCATATAATTACAAATATACAAAAATTAACTATCAATATACCGTGTTTATTAATTTTTGTGATTGTTATTTAAACAAGTATTACATTCATGCTCTTTCTGTATTAATAACTAATATTTAAGCTTAATACACACTACGCATATGTATATATATTTGATAAATAAACATTTTAACTATATTTTAGTGACTTATATGGAATTTCACACTTTGGTTAAATTTCTAAAGAATTCAAGCGTTAATTCATCTTTATTACAGAACACATAATTGTAGGTGAAAATTAATTTTATATTTAATTATTAAGATGAAATATATTCTTTATTTGGTCTCTATATTTATAATATACGCGTTACAATTAAGTATATTAATATTTTCTTTCATAAACTTGCCTTGGTCTTATAATATATATTTTTTATAGCTAATAGTATATCAACTAAAAAGGATTGTACTGGAAAAAAGTATCTCACTTAAACTATAATAGCTATTATGTAATTATAAAATTAAAAATAGGATGTATTATGCCAGAATGCGACCCAATAGGAGCCATTTCCATGTGCTACATTGATAATGTTGAATGTCCGGCATTCCATGAAAAAGTAAAGGATGATGAAGTATGCTCACGAATCGGAAAACAGTGTTGCAGATCTACATGCAACGGTAATGGAACATTTTGTGTGGAAAACATCTTTCAATGTCCCGATGGATATTCTAAAAAAACTGGAGAAGGTGTGAAATGCCCATTCTCGCATTATATATGTTGTGGATGATGATAATATAAAATCACATTATTATTTACCAGATTTTTTCCCTTATCAAATCTAAAATTTATAAGCATTATTCACAACTGTATATCATTTGTTTTAGAAAATTAAATTAATATATTCGTAATTAGTGGGATTATAATAAAATTCTTATAAATATTTAAATATACAATTTAATAGAATTTTTAGTAATATATGAGTCCAATCTTTAGCTTACTGGTAAGAATTTAAAAATTATATATTTATGACTTATTAAATTGTAAAATGATTTAATTCTGTAATGTCACAAAAATCTTCATTTTATATGAAGTATTATATTGTAATCTGAAAATTGGCGACTTTACAAAAATTAAATCTTACAAATTTTTATTATATATAGTTTGATCAGTGATATTCTCTACACAATATCTATTGTGCAGAAAATATACCAATGGCTATAAATGTAAATTTTTTCCTATATTTCTTATCTAAGCATTTTGTGTAATTTAATAATGAATCTGTAGGTTTTACCCTACAAATGCAATTATTTTATACATATGATAGTGGTTTTTTTAATATCTATATTATTTTGTAGGTACAGCGATTAAATAATAATAATATCAGTCTTTATACTATTGGATTCAGTCATTAAGTACAAACTATTTTTAAGATCACTCCACATTCATTTTAAAGCTATAAATATCATAATCATATTTCTGGGCTTTTGAATAAATATATATCCGATTCCTCTATTTTGATGATAATAACTAGAGCAGAATCTCAATTTATATTGAGATATATATATATATATATATATATATATATTCGATTTATTCAAAAATCATTTGCTTACATGTATAAATAAAAAAATTTTTATAATTAAATATAGCTGTATCTATAATTTTTAATAGATATAATATAAAATATTATATGAATTTTTATATTTTATGCACATAGGTAAGTGTTCATCTATATTTTATGAATATCGGCAAATTCATCAAATATAAACGGGTTTGTAATTATGTAAAAACTACTTTTTGTATTTTTGTGTAATACTGATGCAAATAAGTCATCTCTATGGTTTTTAAAGGTAATTATTTTCCCGAACTTTAGAATTTAGTAGAAATAATTTCTTATCGTGCAGACGGTAACTTCACTCTATTGCAATACTTTTTAAACTATAATACAAGATTTAAATTTATTTATAAAAACTACACATTTTAAATATTGTATAAACACGATATATTTTTTATTCGTTATAAAAATAACATATACTCTTTATATCTAAAAATCAGGTTGTTCGCGCCAATTTCATATTTTTTTAATTACGAGGTTGAGCTATATCGCATTTTATCGTTTCATAAAGTTTAAGTTAGTCAAACTTAAATCAATAAACACTGTTGGCATGGTAACGGAGTTTTCCATTATAATTTACCTACACATCACACACTAGTTCCAACTTATTCTTCTGCAGTAACGTGGGAACTTATGCCACGAAAGATCATCATTAATTAATAAGAGTGACCTCTTTCTATCCATTTATTTAACAATGGCTCTATGGGAATTTTATATCAGTGCATCTGCACTCAATTTCACACTTTCATCAGGCTTCCTCCAAATACCAGCATCTACTATAATTTTTTAAAGTAACATGCGATCACCATAGTGTTCCTACTAATTCGGATTAAGGTATAAGATAGACCGGAAACACTATGCATCACCTGGATTCGAGGTCAACGAGCTAAGCCATCTGACCGCGCCATTTTCCAGTATTAAATATTAAATCGCTTCTCATCAACTTATTCTTTATTTTTTTTAGATGGAATACATTTCCCATATAAAATATTACAATATTTTGTATGATTATAAATCATTCCCATTGATTTTCTACTGAGTAATCAACAAATATACATAAAAAGTGTATATTATATGATGGTAAAGTATGTGACTCCAAAAATTATACAAATTCCGATTTATATTTTATTCCGATTTATATTTTATTCCAATTTATATTTCATTCCGATTTATATTTCATTCCGATTTATATTTCATTCCGATTTATATTTCATTCCTATTTATATTTCATTCCGATTTATATTTCATTCCGATTTATATTTCATTCCGATTTTTCACGATAAATTTTTTCACTGAAAAACAATATGGAGTGTTTTAAATTCAATGCATTTTAAATAATTCTATATTTTTATTTAATCTTGTTTCGTGATAAACCGTTTATTTGTTTACAATGCAAATTTTTTTTAAACGGCTATATTTTAAAAGATTTGTAGAAAACCCCCTTTGTATTAGCATATAATAATATTATTTAGTTGTTGTTAAACTGTAGTTTCAAACATTTTTATTCTTCGTGAAATTTTTTTCACGTGTGTAGTTGTGAAGTATGCTAAAAATACAAGAAGGTATAAACAACAACGGTAGTCAGAGTAACTCTAATAATAATGATGTCCGCGCATCCATATCACGTTCAATACTTCTATTACTAATTTTTATCAATAGTGAATATGGTAGACATTAAGAGTAACTGTTATTTTAATCTTCTTGTAAATAATTACAAAAAATTATTTGAATACCTCCTAAATCAAAGTTTAATAAATAATAGCCCAAAGTGATGTTCAAATTATAGGAAATTCAATACATTTAAGTTCTCGACTAGAAAATGTAATTTAAGGATATCTATTAATGAAAAAGCCTGTGATGATACAAATAATATTGAATTTTATTACACCTATATATGTATAAAGTATTTCTGTAACAATAGGTTTTCAATTATTATCATGTGGATTATAGTTGTAAAACATGTTCATCCCCTATAAAAAAATACATTCTTCTCTTGCAAACCTAATATTACAACTTCTTATAGTAAGCTAACCCTAAATCTGATACTAAAAATCATATTTTAAAGGTCAATTTAAGCAAACCTACTGCACATTATTAGTTTGGCAGAATACGCTATATTTGTACTTTGGCGTACAGTGAAGGGAAGCCATTAGGTGGCAATGAGTATGTTGTAATAGATTAATCTGTTCTTCATAGAAAGTTAAAATATAATAAAGGAAGATGCTTGAAAGGGGATAAGTGGAAAATTTTGTCTGATAAACGGCTTCTTTAATTATCCCAAGAAAACACTCAAATAGAACGTGAAGGTAACTTAAAAATAAAGAAAATTTATACGTCTGAAATAAATGAGATTATGAATTGGTTTTCAATGAAAGTGTGTATGTACCTGATGATTCAGATCTATCACAAGTTTTTTACATAGCGTTTCATCTAATGGACTATGAAAATAATGTTACAATTAGACACCTCCTTAAAAAAAGAAAGATATCAGAATCGGATAGATGGTCCTTGGATTTTTTGGTTGTGCTTATGCTCAATCGATGAGTTTAAAACTCGGAAACTTAGGGAAGTTCTCTATTTCAAAGTTCAAAAAAGTAGCTTTGAAACACTGTTAGGCATTTTAAAAATGGATGTAATCACAAAGGGGCGATTATTTATAGCGATGAATGGGTAGCATACAATAAGCTGGGAGATAATTGATACGTCCATTATACTATCAACCACTCCGCGGAATACGTTACAAATAGATGCCATAGTAATACCATAGAATCATGTTGGGGTAGGCTCAAATATTAGGAATTCAAAAAGGAGTTTCTATGCAATACTTGGAAGAATATTTACACGATGAATGGTATCGTTCTTTAATGGGAGAAATAATATACTTATTATCAAGTGTCCAAAAATACTTTCCTGCCAATTAAAACTTGTTTTTTCTGCTTACTATTCAATTTTATTAACAGAGATTTTAAAATAGCCATTATATAATAACAATGAATTTCTTCGGCTCACTTTTAAAATTAAGGCGAGTTAACAAAAGTTCATATGCATTCAGTGAAAAAATATTTTAATATTCCTAGTTTATTTCAATGCACCATATAAGTATCAAAAATATACAAGCTTATAAATGTGAAAATACAATTTTAAGTTTAAAGCTTTAACAATATAAATATTTAACACAATAAAATGTGTTATTTCAAAACTTATCATGTTCTAATTTGTGACTTAAAATACTGTTAACAGACTTAATAAGAAAATCATGGTATTTGTGTGTCATGAATATTATTAAAACTATTCATATAATTCCATAATGATAGATTATATCTTAAACTGCAGATATTTAAACTAATACATTATAAAATATATAACAAATATTAAGATCGGAAAGTATCGACCGATATCTTAAAATAACACGGTTTTGAATAAAGTTATAGATGAAAAATAATTAAATGACTATACATCACACAAAAATTATCTATTCCCTAATCCTGAAAGTATTTTCATATATTATAGAACTTTTATATTGAATAGCACTGGTAAAATAGCTATAAATTGTATTAACTAAACTGTTTTATACTTTTATACAAAAATAATATGTTAAATAGTAGCTTTTTGTGAGTAATAAAATATAACACTAAAAATAAATCTATATTGCAAAAATTTATAGCTTTACGTCTATTTAGTATTATCCAACGCAATTTAGAGTGAAATAATTCAGAGTCCACTTGACATGCTTGATTTATTTAAGCCGTATTTGGGAATATTATCTATTCACGTGTTATATTAGAAATATAATGTAGTTCATATTCTTATTTTTGACAAAAAAGGTGTATAATTGAAAAAAATATATAAAGAAATAATCATAGAATTCCTGTTTAAAGTGGTTAGACAAAGAAACGATTAATCACGAAACAAGTTTAAATAAAAATTCAGAATTATTTAAAATGCACTGAAATAATAACACTATACATTGTTTTATAGTGAAAAAATTTATTGTGAAAATATTTGAATGAAATATTTTTCAGAATGAAATATAAATCGGAATGAAATAAAAATCGGAATGAAATATTTTTCAGAATGAAATATAAATCGGAAGAAATATAAATCGGAATAAAATATAAATCGGAATGAAATATAAATCGGAATAAAGTATAAATCTGAATGAAATATAAATTGGAATAAAATATAAATCGGAAGTGGTCTAATTTTTGGATTCACATACTTTACCAAAACCTTATATGACATCATCTATATATTTCTTAAAGAATATATATTCCTTAAAAATATAGTATTATAATTAAAGAATAACAATCTTAGCGATTTTGTAGGTAAAGCTCAAGAATTCAGCTATTGAACTACTTTTCCTAAAATTAATTATTTAATTCTAGACTTTGAAGTAAAATAATATAAAAATTTATTTGTATTATATATATGCAGATATACTTGAAAGCATGTTTTTTTAACAATTAATCACTCTATATTTTAGATAATTCTGATTATCAGTGATTTCAATGTACAATATACAATGTGGCGCGTATTGAGATTTATCAGTACTCAATATTCTAGAATTTAAAATACAGAAAACTTTTTATATGGAAAAATTTATTTTTGTAGACATTATAAAATTATACTGTTCAAATCTTATCAAATATGCGGCTATTTATGAGAGTCTATTAGTCTCACATCACATATCACATATCATAGTTTCGAAGCAACTTTTACATTTTTTTTATGACGCAACATATTTTGAATTATATAATATTTGAGAATAGATAAACATTAAAATTGATATTCATTTTATTCAGTAATCTATTATTTTTTCATTATTTTCATATTTTGGCATAGAAATTGCATTAGTCATCATTAATGATAATACAGAACTAACTTAATCTCTAATTAAAGCATATAGCATAGATGGTTTAAGAAGGATATTTTGTGTTGTAAAATCAAATAACTTTATATATTTAGCTTTTGCTCATTAAATCCCAGCCTTCTTTAATATACAGCTTTAATATACAGGTTTAATATACGGCTTTAATATAAACGAAATTTAATTTTTTTAGCTTTATTTAAATTAAAAATTCTGTTAATTTATATAGGACGTCCTTAAGTCTTTCTATAACTTGAGCAAGTTTTTATAATATCCTTTATTAATATGTATTATAAACGTGACGTACAGATTATATAGAAAGTTTCTTTAAGAGCATTTCTTTTCTAAAATAAGCAATGTATAAATATTTTTTTGAATTTTTATTTTTAGCCTTTATATTACACATAATAAAATTACTGAAGAATTATCTCTTTATTTTTTGAATTCTCTCAGTTGAGTGTGCTATATAAATAAATTATAAGCAAAAAATTACGTGCGTGTAATTTTTAAGAAACAATCAAGCAGCAATATTGTGTTAATATCGCATAAATTTTTATTTAAACTCTGCATTTATTTTGAATAGACTAATTATATTTCTAGTACTTACGTGAGTCTTTTTAAAACTTTTTTAATTACTATTCTAGATCTATTATTATTATTTTCAATATCAATATTAGGTTACTGAAACTTAATTTCTCTGGGTAATAGAGTATATAAAATGAATCTACAAATTTATATTCTGGAATGATTTTGATATAAATATTCGTACAATTATCAATGGTTATTATGAAAGGTCTACCATTAAAGAACTTAATAGCTTTTAAAATCGAAATTAATGAAATATTTTGGATTTAAACTTCATTTTTTTTACAGTTAGTCGTGAATATATTTTAATGAGATTTTTAAGTTTTTAAAAAATTCTTAAGTCATATACAGTTTTTTCTTTAAAATAATAAGAAAATTGTAAATGATTTTACAATTTCAAATGAATATAGATTCAAAACATTTATTTTTTTTTAATAAAGCAGAACGAAATTGTATTAAATAATTGTAAGAGCTATGTAAAATTTAAAAAATCACTTTAATTCAGAATTTAAACTTCACATCAAGCAATCTTGAATTCGCTTTAGAAATAAGAATTAGCACGTGATTTATGTAATATGTGGTGTATATGTGAAAATGTGGATAATTAATATAAATTAATTATACATAATCTTAACACTATAATTTACAAAAATAACAATATATGTATTTGTCAAAAATATACTAAAAAGAACACCACTCAGAATCATCATGTTAGTTTTAAAACTATGTTTCAATTTGACGGTTCAATATTATATATCATTCATACTTTATTTTGTAGTATAATGTAGTTAGTTTTCATAAAAGTACATAATAAGTTGTTACACAAAGTTGGACATTAGATAGAATGTAAATTTTTTCTAAGTCAGATTTAAGATATCCTTAAGAGTGTTTTTAAAATATAAAACATTTATATATCTTATGGCTGACCTACAAAATATATGACAAATTCATTTTTTTTAATTTGTATTGTTGAATTGTTTTGCATGAAATCATATGGACGAACATTTAATTTGATAATTTTTACAGTAGAAGCACTATTATAATCCTTCTATTTAAAGTTGTTATCAATACAATAACTTTTTTTATACAACATTTTAAAATTTCTGTTAAGAATATATAGACTTTGTTATAATTTTCAAGAGATAATTTTAAAAAATTCATAATAATTATGCTGATTATTTTTTATATAATATTTTTCAATGTGGGAGTAAAGCTCTTCCTACATAAGGATACTACTGTGAGAATACTCACCATAGTTAGTAACCCTGTTAGGATATAACACCTACAATATAAACATGGTAGATTCAAAAAATCGATTACGTGTAATATGAGAAGTTTTTCTTTATATATATATGATGTTTTCGTTATTGTGAGTGTGCTCGAGATATTGCGTATGCGCACGAATACTAATTTTCTTATTACATGCAATTTTGAAATTTTAGAACGCACACGGAGAAAGAATTATTAGCAATTAATGAATTTAATTACTCAAAAGCATATTATAACTGTCATTAATTATATCATAATATGTCAAAGTAAATGTATAGATCGAAAAACGACTTTAGTGGTGTTTGTAGGAAGCTTAACTTATATTAACACATTGCTAGAATTTTTAATTCTCAACTTAAAAAGTTCTAAATAGTAAATTATTTATTGCATTGAAAATTGATTGTTAAAATAGTCAAGTATCAATAAACTGAATACGTTTTAATCAAAACAGTCCACACAAAGAGTAGTAGTTTGTAAAATATGATTTCCCTTTACAATAATGTCCACCTTGAAATTTTATAATTCTGCAAAATTAAAGAGTTGAGATGTTTAATCTATAAGATAAGTCACTCAATTTTTAAGTTGGACAACTGAAACTATTATCATGTTTTCGTTGTGGCTTTTAATGGAAGACATAATATCTCCTGTACATGATATATTAAAATTTTCTTTCTTCTTTCCTTATTCATTTAAACACATAATACTACAATATATAAAGAATAATAGAAAAAAGTATAATGCAGCATAACTATAAGGCTGGATTGTTTTTATCTATAATTTATTATTGTCACGATGATCCATCAACACGTACGATTTAATGACAAGGTTTTCCAGTTAAAATTTAGCTGTTGCGTCTGCTAAAAAATATTTTGAATGTTGGCTAAGTCCTAACTTTTTTTTATGTTTTTTTGTGATAAAGTTAGGAAATGTGTATATTTCCACAATACCTACAATAACATCTGCTTACATCAGCAGTTTAAGAATATTGAAATTTACAGTAAAGCTGTTTATTGATATCACAATAAAATTATAACTAGGGCCAACAATACAAGTATCTGGCTTGCTTGATAACAAATCCAGTTTTTCAGAGCCAAATATAAGCCAATGTTTATAGAAATAGCTCGTAAAAAGATTCATACGTATTGGAATCATACGAAATAACCAAAACTATTAAACAAATGGCTTTGGCACAAATCATTGTTCGTCAAACTTTCAGTAGCAATTAGTAGGCTCGTTGCGGATTTCTTTTTACACACTTTTGTATCCGTTAATCCTAAATTAGTATGAACACACTTGCAATTCCACATTTCTATAAAAGATTATAGATCTTGATGGTAGATGAAGTAAATCCGAAAATTGTATGTATGTCATTAAATGCTGACATACTACTCTATAAAAGTAAATTTCTGGCTCGATGAAGTAATTCCCATTGTAAGAACAACTGAGAAACGGATAGGGTAGGAATTGTGGCTGCCTTAGAAAAAGAATACTAAGTAAGGTGAACTCTCAACACTACAGCAAAATATATTAGCTAAAGCCTGATGAATCAAATTACGATAATCAACTCGACTGTGGTACCTACACCATTCAATGAAGCCATTCTAACTATCTTGAGCTTTACATCCCCATAAGCCACACCGAGGGTTTTACAATATAAGTATAATAGAAAATCAAGAAATTTATAAAATAGTTGGATAAATATAAATGTAGCATTAATTCCGAATAATAAATTTATTGTTAACATGCTTTCAACGACAATAAAATATATTAAAAATACTTATAATTACACACAATTACACTTTCTGCGGTACTAAAATATGATATAGATTTATAAGACACTAATTTTATATTGATAAAATTTAATTTCATATAATTATATACTACTTATTATTAAAATATATCAAATTCAATGGAAAAGTATTAAAATCATTTATTATGCTTTACTGATTATATTTTCTGGGATGTCATTAGAAAGCAATCGATTTGAGTATGATCAGTATAACTTATTGCTTTTATTGTTATGACTTCTTCAAAATAGATCTTAAAAGATATTAAAACCGCATGGCTGAATTATAAAATCGTCCTTCTAATAGCTGCCTTAGGTGAATAGTCGATTGGTTGTGCACCTACCGAATAAAATAAACTACCTCATAATTTAAAAAACCATAGATTTGGTATAATTAAATAATATAGCACACTTAGTATTTGACATAAATCAAGTGTGTTTTTTGCATTAAATTCACATAATATCTAATACAAGTATATTCTAAATAATGAACCGGCTTCGGAATATTTTGTTATCGTGAAGCTTGAAATTGATTTATATTTGGATTCAGTAGCAAATTTGTAAATTTTGTTATTTTATTTACCAGGTCACTGTGGTAACACAACATTTTTGATCTTAGATCTCTCTGTAGGTTAAAGTTTCTCCATTAAATTCCTTTGAATTATAAAAGGAGCTATAATATTTTAATTCTCACTAGAAAAGTTTAGGTTATTATTCTTCACTAGTCTGTAAATTCTATTAGGTTTAACATTATTGTGTTATCAGTCTACCACCACAATTGCCGCATATATTTCTTTGTTTATGTGATATTGCGAAAATATCATATAGAAAGCTCATATTAACGTCTTATATGAGAGTCTTAGAGCATGATTTTCTCCATTAATTGGCACACTCCAATAATCAACAACTTCTATAATTTTTTATATAAAAATGCAATAACCATAAGGTGCGTTTTAGTTTCGGATCGAAAGATAGAAAAAAGTGACAGGTAATAAGATACAAGGTAGAAATCTTAGAATTGACAAGTAATAGTATGCGTCTACAAGCCAACTGATTGCGTGTAATGTACATTACATCATAGTGCGTCCTGAGGTATCTAAGGAGTAAAAATAAAATATAAAGATAATCTGTACTGGATATCGACTATTAGGATAACTGCTTATTATGGAGGTGATTACATGCACTACATAAGCCAGAGTGTACTATAACTGCCGTTATTTTGGAAAAGAAGCATTTTATATAACTATAATTATACATTATGTTGTTTATATTATTAGTCTAGTATAAATATACTTTGAAATGAAGAGCAAAAAGCAAATTATACGTTACTACTTGGTTAACAATAAGAATAGATCGGAAGTTTAATACTAATAGTTTTCTATAAATGATATTTCAAATTATCAGGCAGTTATTAAATTAATATTACAATCTAATTATTAAGAGTTAGAAAATAATATAATGTCAATTTGACTTCATTTTCTCTATCAGTATAAAATTTAGTTTTTTAAGATCCATATTATTAATTTATAATAGAACAGTCTCAATTTAAAAAAATGAATTAAGATGGCTAGATGTGAAAAGTTGTTACTATCAAATTATATATTTTTATTAAAAAATCATTTTAGTGTGTGTACTTGATTTTGGAGTATACGCTTATGCAATTTAGCCAAATTTTGAATATATTGCAAATAAAACTTCAGATTTGTAATTCCGGCATTAATAATATGACGATATATAATATTTTTATTTAGATTTAATAATAATATAAATAAAGAAATTCAATTGTAAATAATATTGTTTATGATAGATGCAAGACGCATAGTATTTTATTGACCGTGTATTAAAAACGATTTTAAAACCAATTTTGCTGGTAAGAGCTTGATTCGGTTAACTTATCAAGTAATTCTTCGTATAAATAAGCATTCTTATACCTTTGTATCCATGGGTGGCTACATACCTAATTAACAATGGTTACCATTTTATAGAATAAATGATAACCTCTGCTGCTGTTGGTCTCAGTGAAGGTTCCTTGTTTAGCATTTTTCTGATTAAATCCTAAAAATAAAAATTACAGTTTTTTTACACATAGTTATCATTTTAATAATAAAAAAATTGAAAATCATACCTTAGCATCGCATCATTTGAAATTAATCCCATCTTCCGCTTGTTAAATCTAATGGCTCCTTCATTGCTCTGTTCATCATTATGTATAAAATTTCAGAATTCTTATTTGACCATGGTAAATTTCTTTTACATTACGTAATTAATAACTATATAATAATATTCTATTACCCTGCTAATAGTTGATATGCAATAACTCCCACGCTCCATATATCAGAAGCCTCACTGTACAATTTATCATAAAATACCTTATGTATATTTTAAAAAGTTAAATGAAGCAAATACAACAGTGTATTACTTCAGGTGAATCATAACATGTATAGGGCCAAGTCTTAGTAAAATTTAAGCTTTCATCTGGAGCAGTAATACAAAAAAAGTTTGAGATTTTAAGTTATGAAAATTTGAAAATCCACCAGTAAACATAACACTATCAGGAGTCAATCTTGAATGTATGACACTTTTTCGTGTAAAAATTGTAAGGCTGATGATATCTTGTTCACGCAACCTGCAACATATTCTTCAGTCATATTAATGTATCGCATCATAACATTAGCCAAAGAATCACGACATTCATGTTGTAAACCAAATAATAGTCATTCTTATTATCAATTACCTATATTCGTTTAATTACAATAAATATAAAATTTTTCTAACCCCACAAAAACAATATAACACACACCTTTTTAAAGTAAGAATATTTGGATGCTTTGAATATTCAAGCATACTCTATTAAATTTATTTATTATAATAAATAATAACGAGAGATTACTTTTATCACATCTAACGCTAAACCATCAGTTTTTGAGATTTTTTTAATTTGATATAATCTATTACTTTTTTTATCTGTTGCGTCATTTATGCATATACCATTATGTTGTTTCCAAATCTAAAGATCATGAGATTAATTTGTATTGTTATTAAAGATTTATTTTAAATGTTATTTTAAAGATACCCCTATAAAAGCATAAAGATTCTGGATTGGCTCAGTACTGAAGAAGGTCGATAAATCTACTTCTTTCTAGTAAATATAATCATCAATATATGGTTATGAGTAAATATCCACTTAAATTATTACATCTATGGTTTTTGATGATTGAGATTCTGCTTGACCTTCTGTTATACGAATACGTTCAAAATGGTCGGTTATTACTCCTGTAATTATAATATAAATACACAAAAAATATGGTATAGATAATATATATATATAATTATCGTTTCTGTTATAAAATATATTCAAAATAAAAATGTGTTCAGATATATTACGTTAATTGTCTTTTACGGGGCATCGATAATGCTACAAGCTAATTTTTATAATAAATCTTATTTCAAGCTGCATTTAAATTACAAATTATAATAAACTTGTAAATCAGTCAGATTACACGTGTACTAAATATCTGTTTTCAATGAAATTTCAAATATGGCCATAATAAATTACAGAAGGTAATGGAAATTACATAATAATGTTACATGTAAATCTAATTGCTATAAAATACTCATAATTTATATATTTTTGCAAATTCATGATTGTATTGGATAAATGGTTACAGTATATATATCAATAAGATTATTTCTCCTTATTTGTAGTTGAGGATCCAGTTAAATTAATTAACAATGTTTGATAAAAAAGAAACAGATAATTTGATTTTATAAAAAATATGAAAATTATAGCACTTTAGACAGTGCATTTTGTGATATATCGAATAAAAATTAGTACTTAAATCATTTGAAATCGACTGCTTTAATCATTATAATATTCATAAAATAATATAAAACGCATAAACGTCAATTATTAAGTTGAATAATAGGGTTCAATACAAAAGAGCTACGTTAAAATATCGTTTTTTTCTTCATTTATCAAAACTAATGTATATATAGTGAATTATGAAATTATATAATTAAAAAATATGTCTAAATATGATTTTTATTGTTATACCATTGCTTATATGGATCGAAATGTATTGTAAAATAAAGTATCACTAATCCAATAGCTTATTTAAAAATATAGAAGAATTGGTTTCAGTTGTAATATTAATATTAGTTTGAAAAAATACGATAAATTATTGATCATTACTTTGATTCGGCTCACTTTTCTTGTGAGTTTTGGAATAGTCGTATTTTTGGACGGTAAAAATACTGGCTCCAATTTTTTGTTTAGGACATCCTATAAGTTTAAAAAAATTCGCATATATTTGATTATTTTACATCAAACTTTATGGGTTTAAAAAATTCAACCCTTTCCAAATCAGTGATTTCACCACTGAAACCTAATCTATCTTCAGGGTTAACCTTTAATAATCCTTCCAGAAGAGATTTTGCTTTGGCACTTACCCGTTTAGGAATTTTTATTTTTCCACTTTAAAAAAATACAGCTTTATTTTTATAAAAATAGGACAGAAATGATACCTTAATATTTTCATTTTAAGTCTGCGAGAATTTTCTTTAAATGGTAATTTATCCACTAATAAAAGATACTTTTCAAGCGTTAGTAAACTGTGATTATATATTCTATTAGAATACCGAGGTAACTCCAAATGACCACCAGTCGCTCTTACAACCGTAACTATCTCCACTAATAACCTAGAGCATTATATATTTATATGGAAAGAATGTTATGAATATACCTCAGGTGCCATATAACAAGTTGTTCCGTAATAACTATGTCCTTTCTTGTCAGTTGATGTTAATTGTTTACTTAATCCAAAATCTAAAAAAGTGACATGAAACCATATTAAAATAATTAGTACACATTGTACCTGACAATTTAATATGTCCGTCCATACATATGAGAACACTTAAAAAATTAAATTAGATTGAGTATATACTGATAATATATAGCACTTATCAGGCTTAATATCTCTATGTAAGACATTATTATTATGTAGATAATTGATAGCTAATGCTAATTCACTCATGTAGAATCTACTCTCATCTTCAGGAAGGTACAGGTGATTACTTGAAAAATAGTCGTGCAAGTTGAGACTGCTTGTTAAATCCAGTAGCATGAATAATGCTTTAGCGTTCACAAACACTATAAAATTGTGACTAATAAAAACAATACAAAGCTTTTAATTACTATAATGTATTTTTATAACAAATGGGTGGCTTAGATTTCTGAGTATCATTGATTCTCTTGACAATTGAATTCCAACTAAAACTATATTTAAATGTATATATATATAATTCAATTTTTATATTCTATACTATCTTCCTTAACAATATTTGTCACTTTCATTGCATAAAACTTTTCTTTATCCTCCCGTTCTTAAGTTGTACAACCGAAACTGTTGAAAAGCCCCCTTGGCCAATCTGACGGATAATGTCTAAAACCAACATTTCATCTGTACTTCGTTTTTCACCATCAGTCTCAGTATGGTACTCTGGAATAATTTGATCACTTCTTTGTAAAATTTACGTGTTTTCTTAACCGACATAGATTTTAATGGAAGCATTGTTCTTCTCTTGATTGATATTAATTATTCTAAAATTATTCCTAAAATCAAAGAGAAATTACATTATCTGAGGGATTCATTTATCAATATGAAGAAATATTTTCTATGAAATATGTATGTAACTATTAGTTTTATATGCTTTATTAAATATGATTAAATTTAATACAGGCCTTACAATGTAATATTAAAGATTACTCTTTTCTCTTGGATTGAGTTTTATATTCTAGGGATTTAGGCGGATATTCAAACGTTATTTAAATATTATTCCTACTTTATTTAATTGATAATCTAAGATTATTTATATTATATCTATAATAAATATATAATATTTATTACGTAAATGAAATATTATTTACTAAAGTATAATACTTTTTAACATTAGTACAATATAATTAAACATATAATCTACTCATATATTCGGAAATAAGCCATTTTGCTTATTTTTATAATATTTTTAAAATACCGCATACCAAACAATATAGCAAAATTCTCTCTCAATAATATTTTAAGCATTAAAAGTACAAGAATTATTATAAGAAAAAGATTTACTGCAAAAATTATCAGTCATGTAATATCAAAAAATTTTATTTTTTCAATTATTATCATGATTGATTATACAACAAATTTAATTTTACCAGGTAGATTTTATAATTTTTTTTAAATATGATCCCTAATGTTTTATGTCCCCCACAAGATATATTTACACTGTTAAGATAATGTGTTCTTAGAGTATTATGACCAATGTATGAACATATTCATTTTTCTGATACTTTTCTTTCTAGTATTCATATGTAGCTCATATTCATTAAGAATAGGTTATATAAGTTGAAAGTAGTAATATACTTTGTCTATAAAGCGATAAATTATGATAGAACACATATCAGATATAACTTTGTCAGTGAGTAATAAAAAATTATAAGTAATTCAAAAAAATTTTTTAAACAATACTTAGTATTTCCTGACAATATAAACACAATTTTTATATTTTATGGTCTCGATTACAATTTCATTATTTTTTAAATAATATATTGATTACAGGTTGAATTAAGCCCCTTTACTATAAAATATAACATGTTCACTAGAGTAGTAGCTTAATTAGTCCCAATACAATTCAAATATATTGTTTTAACATAAACAAATATTTACGGTAAAATGAAAAAAACGGAATCTATTCTCTAAGTATGAGGTGGAGAATAAATTTCATTAAGTTACATTAATAACATTCTACTAATCGTGCTTTTATGCTATTTGTTATAACTTTTTGTGATTTGAAGTATCGTAATTGACTTTTGAAATTTGAATTTAATCCATCAATGCATCAATTAGTCACGCGCAGATATATAATGCATTTTATAACCAAACATTTATGCGTATATAAGCAATATATATATATATTTCCTATGTATAAATATATCGTTACATCATAACTTTCTAAAGATATATCATCAAAACAGAACGTTTTTACAAACTTGTTGAATTATTGTAGCCCTCTAGCAGCATTGTTATATAAATTCAGAAATATGTAATATATAAGCTGATTTCGTTAAATTTTAAATAGATTCCTTTTTCTAAAAGACATTATTAGTTTAAAATGATTGCTCACATCTTCTATAGTCGTCAACAATTTTATGTTATATCTTATTCAAGCACAGGGTGTAAGGAATTTAAATATATATTTGAATTGAAAAATTCAACTTATTTCAAAAAAATATAGCTTAAAAAAATGATGAAAATCTATAATTTGTATTTGATTTAGTAACGATTTAATAACTTTAAAATGTTTAGATTAAAAATTTATTTTAGCATAGACTAAAAAGGAGATTTTTTAAACATAATAAATGTTATAATGAAAATTGTAGAAAAATAGATTGGTGATATATACTAAGCCATTATGATTAGAAAGAACCATCAATAAAATTAATGAATTCTATAAAACACCTTTTTCTTGTTTACAAAAATAAAAATTTTGAAGTTAAAATTATATTTTAACTTAGTTTATATAATGTGTCTACACAAATCAAATAAATAAAATAGATTTTCAAAGCTTTTCCCATCATGTCATAAAGTAAATTTTCTACTTGAAAACATACCGGTTTTAACACTTTATATTATAAGATGCTACTTGAACCTAATATTAGAGACATATTTAATCAACAAGTTCAATCCTTTTTCCAATAGAAGTCTATGTTCTAGTATTTAGTAAAAAAATATATTAATAGCTAATTCTTTTAATATAATTGGATCTAAAAGTATGAAAGCAATCCGTATGGTTGTAAGACTCTTATTAGAATACGCTTTAGTTTATAAAGTAAACCGCAATTTAATGACTTCTATGAAATAAATTTTTATATATCTTAGAGTTTACTCAGTCACAAATTTTGTATAGATCTTAATGCTAGCTGAACTAAACATAAAAGATAAGTGGTGTAAGATTATTGGCTAGTATTCTTATTTCTCATCGTTGTGAGTAATGGAACTTATTTCAACTACTTTTCCGGTCTGTTGTGTCTCTTAATCCGAAATTTAAAATGACTATATTGTAAATGCAGGATTCTATAATATTTTGGATCATTAAGGTAATGGTCAGAAGCCTAATGCAGATACACTATCAGCATACGAGAGTAAATGTCTACTTTGATAATGTGATTGCCAAAGTCTCAGATTTAGAAAGAATGGAATGTTAATCGCCCTAAAACGAGAATATCTGGTATCTTAAATTCGCACACTACCGCAGAATATTAAGTTTGAGACTGAAGGAGCGAATCATGATAATTAACTTATCCGTGCGCGCGCATAAACATGTTTTTTTTAAAATACAGAAATTTAATAAGAATAATTTAAATTCATATTTCAATAAAATTAAATCAAATGAAATTCTAATAACTAACAGTTAATCCATTTCACAGTTATACATGGTCGAAATGACTTCCAAATAGTAAGTGTGATAATAATTGTCAAAATCTACACACACTAATAATATTTTCCATTTCAAACGTGATCCTTTTCAAAATACACAGAATTTGGATTGTACATAAGGAACTAAGTTTCTTGTTTAGCGTTGCTCTGAGCTTCTATCAATTTTTCAATAAATGTATGTAGACCGGCATGCTACTGATCAAATCTATTGTGAAAGTGGCAGTTGAATGCTTCTACCAAATTTACAAAATTCTTTTCAAAATAAATTATACACGAATCTAGATTCATTTCACAGAATTTATTTCCTTTATTTTTTAATTTAGCGAATTCTCACCAGACAAATTCTATTAGTACAAAGGCAGGCGATACCAAAACACTTTACATACATTTTAAATACAATATTTCTTAATATAATTTCAAAAGTTCTTCTTTTTGGGTACATCTTCAAATACACTTCCCGAAACGGAAGAGTCAAAATTTTAGTGCCTTTTGATGCTTTTTAAAAGCATTGAACGATTTTAGTTCAAAATTTACTATTATATATTGCGGAAAAGCGATATTTGTATTATTTAGAATTAATAAAATCTCATTATACATCTTTTCTGTCCTATATGCCATAAAGATACGTAACACAAGAAAATATTTTTTCAATATTTTTCCATGGATGACATACAACCCTTAAAATCTTTTGGCACTACTTTGAAGGTTTCATCGGGCATCCAAACTCTGGCGTTATTCAGGTGTATAAAATTCTAAAGCTGTAGAAAATATTACAACCCTACTAGCGTTCTGTGAGCCAGAATCTAACAAAACTTGATTCTCTTTTTGTAACGATTCGATGTATGAATCACACAAATTTGACTCACAGTTCACATCGATTTAGTTTCTTTTTTACATTTTTGGATATTTCTGTGTAATGTTTATTTAGGAATAATGAGAGGTCATAAAGTATGGCGCAATTCATTGCCATAAAATACACCATGCTCGTTGAATATTTTGTATTTTCAAAAAAATCATTAACCTTTTTATTAAGAGTAGCTGTTTTTTAATTGTTTCTGATAATATATGATCATAAAACCTCCTTTCTTCAGTTTCAATAATTTCATTTAGTGGGTAGTTTATAAGTCTTCCCTTGCATTTTCGGTATTGACGTCTCCAAAATTAATTATTTTCATTTTAATAAGCAATAACATAAAAATTTGTTATTTGATAATTTTTTTTCCATTACGAATTTTTAATAGCATTATATAGTTTAGTTTCTCAGTATTACTTAAACTAGTTGTTTTAAGGATTGGATGTGAGCGTACGTATATAGCACATTTTTAGGTAGGCGAGCGTTTTACGTAGCCATGTTGTACTTAAGCATGTGCAATAATTGGGTGAGATTTCGCTCCACGTATTTAGCATTTTGAGCTTGCACACTACCTCAGAATATTAAGTCTGAGACTGAAGGGGCGAATCATGATAACTAGCTTTGCCGCAGTATCTTAAACGTTCAATGAAGCAACTTTGATTAATTGAACTTTATAAGCTATAATAGTAGCCTTATCTTGTAACTAAAATATCTAAAGTAGAATGATGTCAAATTTAAATTATTTTATATTTTAACATTTTTCATCTAAAACAATGGTTATTATATTAAAAAATTCATAAATTTGTTTATGATTTAAAAAAATAAATCATGATTACTAAACAAATTCAAATTGATTACGTTTCTATTATATAATGCGTAAGGATTCAACTTCAATTGCACTTTTTTTTAATAACATTATTTTATAATTTATCCATATATATCATAACTATATTTATAGCGTCATCTTTATACCTCAAAGTGAAAATATATTTAAGAGTATCCCATAAGGACATTTTATTATGGTATAGTGGTATAAACTAATGTAATAAGATGGCTCTACTCGCTGACCTCAAGGTCATGGTTTCGAGCACTGTTGCTGCCCACTGTTTTTAGTCTGTCTTATCTCGTAATCTGAGGTTATTAGGAACAGTATGGTAATTGTAAGTTTCTAAAAAAATTAAGAGTACATGCTGGTAGAGGAAAGAAGCTTAATAAGAGAGTAAGATCGAGTGCTAATGCACTAGTAGTAAATTACTAGCTACGCTGAGGGGGTTGCTATAAAGCCTACGTCGAATAGACGAATATGGTAGGGGTAGTAGGCGCCCAAAAACGAGTATGTTTAGTGGGTTAAATTCCGATACTGCCGCAGAATAATAACTCAGAGCTGGTGTGTGATGTGAGGGTGATTAATGATGGAAAAATATGTTGCGGTGCCTACAGCGTTTAATGAGGCAAATATGACCAACATAAACTTTATTGCACAATAAGCCGTACCAAGAGTTTGACTTCGTAACAAAAAAAAACCTAAATGTACACATGATAGGTTTCAAATAATGAATTACATGCCATATATTAAGTTTTTATTTATATATATAAATAAATTTTCGTCATTGAGAGTGTGTTAGCGGTAGTACGTATTTGCATGAATATTAATTTTCTTATTACAGGCAATTTTGAAACTTTAGAGAACACATAGAGAAAGAATTCTTAGTGATTCAAAAATTTTAATTACTCAAAAGCATGTTATTACTCTCTTTAATTATATCATAATATATAAAAGTAATTTATAGATCAAAAAACGACTTAAGTGGTGTTTATAGAAGGCTTAACTTATATTAACTCATTGCTAGACCTTTAGGTTCTTAACTTTAAAAGTTAAAAATAGTCTATCATTTTTTGCATTGATAATTGATTGTTAAAATAGTCAAGTATCAATAAACTGAATACATTTTCATCAATACAGTCTACACAACGATTAGTAGTTTGTAAAATATGATTTCAGTCTGTAATAATGTCCTTGTAAAAATTTTATAATTCTGGGAAATTAAAAGTTGAGATTTTTATCTATAAGATAAGTCACTCAATTTTTAAGATAGACAACTGAAACTATTATCATGTTTTCGTTGTGGCTTTCAGTGGAAGACATAATATCTCGTGTACATGATATATTTAAATTTTCATTCTTCTTCCCATTATTATTTAGACACATAATGCTACAATATATAAAGAGTAATAAAAAAAAGTATAATGCAGCATAAATATAAGACTAAATTGTTTTTATCTAAAATTTATTAGTGTCACAATGATCTATCAACACGTACGATTTGATGACAAGGATTTTCCAATTAAAATTGAGCTGTTGCGTCTGCTCAAAAATATTTTGAATGTTGGCTAAGTCCTAACTTTTTTTATATTATTTTGTGACAAAGGTAGGAAATGTGTATATTTCCACAATACCTACAATAACATCTGCTAAAATCAGCAGTTTAAAAATATTGAAATATAAAGTAAATCTGTTTATTGATATGACAAATAAGTTATAACTAGGACAAACAATGCAAGTATTTGGCATGCTTGATAACAAATCCAGCTTTTATAGTCAACTATAAATCAGTGTGTATAGAAATGGCTCGTATATTAATTCATACATATTAGAAGCATACGAAATAAATAAAACTATTAAACAGATGTCTTATTGGCATAAATCATTGCACGTAAAAATTTCAGTAGCGGTTAGTAGGCTCGTTGAAGATTTCTCTTTACATACTTTTGTATCCGTTAATCCTAAATTAGTATGAATACACTTGTAATTCCACATTTCTATAAAAGATTATAGATCTTGATGCTAGATGAAGTACACCCAAAAATCGTATGTATGTCATTAAATGCTGACATACTACTCTATAAAAGTAAATTTCTGGCTCGATGAAGTGATTCTAATTATAAGAACATCTGAGAAACGGACAGCGTAGGAATTGTGGCTTCTTTAGAAAAAGGATACTAAGTAAGTTGAACTCTCAACACTACCGCAAAATATATTAGCTAACGACTGATCGTGCAAATTACGATAAACAACTCGACTGTGGTGCCTACAGTATTAAATGAAGCCATTCTAACTATCTTGAGCTTTATATCCCTATAGGCCACACCGAGGGTTTTACAATATAAGTATAATAGAAAATCAAGAAATTTATAAAATAGTTGGATAAATATAAATGTAGCATTAATTCCGAATAATAAATTTATTGTTAACATGCTTTCAACGACAATAAAATATATTAAAAATACTTATAATTACACACAATTACACTTTCTGCGGTACTAAAATATGATATAGATTTATAAGACACTAATTTCATATTGATAAAATTTAATTTCATATAATTATATACTACTTATTATTAAAATATATCAAATTCAATGGAAAAGTATTAAAATCATTTATTATGCTTTACTGATTATATTTTCTGGGATGTCATTAGAAAGCAATCGATTTGAGTATGATCAGTATAACTTATTGCTTTTATTGTTATGACTTCTTCAAAATAGATCTTAAAAGATATTAAAACCGCATGGCTGAATTATAAAATCGTCCTTCTAATAGCTGCCTTAGGTGAATAGTCGATTGGTTGTGCACCTACCGAATAAAATAAACTACCTCATAATTTAAAAAACCATAGATTTGGTATAATTAAATAATATAGCACACTTAGTATTTGACATAAATCAAGTGTGTTTTTTGCATTAAATTCACATAATATCTAATACAAGTATATTCTAAATAATGAACCGGCTTCGGAATATTTTGTTATCGTGAAGCTTGAAATTGATTTATATTTGGATTCAGTAGCAAATTTGTAAATTTTGTTATTTTATTTACCAGGTCACTGTGGTAACACAACATTTTTGATCTTAGATCTCTCTGTAGGTTAAAGTTTCTCCATTAAATTCCTTTGAATTATAAAAGGAGCTATAATATTTTAATTCTCACTAGAAAAAGTTTAGGTTATTATTCTTCACTAGTCTGTAAATTCTATTAGGTTTAACATTATTGTGTTATCAGTCTACCACCACAATTGCCGCATATATTTCTTTGTTTATGTGATATTGCGAAAATATCATATAGAAAGCTCATATTAACGTCTTATATGAGAGTCTTAGAGCATGATTTTCTCCATTAATTGGCACACTCCAATAATCAACAACTTCTATAATTTTTTATATAAAAATGCAATAACCATAAGGTGCGTTTTAGTTTCGGATCGAAAGATAGAAAAAGTGACAGGTAATAAGATACAAGGTAGAAATCTTAGAATTGACAAGTAATAGTATGCGTCTACAAGCCAACTGATTGCGTGTAATGTACATTACATCATAGTGCGTCCTGAGGTATCTAAGGAGTAAAAATAAAATATAAAGATAATCTGTACTGGATATCGACTATTAGGATAACTGCGAGGTGATTACATGCACTACATAAGGCAGAGTGTACTATAACTGCCGTTATTTTGGAAAAGAAGCATTTTATATAACTATAATTATACATTATGTTGTTTATATTATTAGTCTAGTATAAATATACTTTGAAATGAAGAGCAAAAAGCAAATTATACGTTACTACTTGGTTAACAATAAGAATAGATCGGAAGTTTAATACTAATAGTTTTCTATAAATGATATTTCAAATTATCAGGCAGTTATTAAATTAATATTACAATCTAATTATTAAGAGTTAGAAAATAATATAATGTCAATTTGACTTCATTTTCTCTATCAGTATAAAATTTAGTTTTTTAAGATCCATATTATTAATTTATAATAGAACAGTCTCAATTTAAAAAAATGAATTAAGATAGCTAGATGTGAAAAGTTTGTTACTATCAAATTATATATTTTTATTAAAAAATCATTTTAGTGCGTGTACTTGATTTTGGAGTATACGCTTATGCAATTTAGCCAAATTTTGAATATATTGCAAATAAAACTTCAGATTTGTAATTCCGGCATTAATAATATGACGATATATAATATTTTTATTTAGATTTAATAATAATATAAATAAAAAATTTCAATTGTAAATAATATTGTTTATGATAGATGCAAGACGCATAGTATTTTATTGACCGTGTATTAAAAACGATTTTAAAACCAATTTTGCTGGTAAGAGCTTGATTCGGTTAACTTATCAAGTAATTCTTCGTATAAATAAGCATTCTTATACCTTTGTATCCATGGGTGGCTACATACCTAATTAACAATGGTTACCATTTTATAGATTAAATGATAACCTCTGCTGCTGTTGGTCTCAGTGAAGGCTTCTTGTTTAGCATTTTCCTGATTAAATCCTAAAAATAAAAATTACAGTTTTTTTACACATAGTTATCATTTTAATAATATAAAAATGCAAATCATACCTTAGCATCATTTGAAATTAATTCCCATCTTCCGCTTGTGAAATCTAATGGCTCCGTCATTGCCTTGTTCATTATTATGTATAATGTATCAGATCTTTTAGTACACCATGGTGAATTTCTTTTTCGTCACGTAATTAATAACTATTTAATAATATTCTATTACCCTGATAATAGTTGATATGCAATAACTCCCACGCTCCATATATCAGAAGCTTCACTGTAATGTTGCTCATGAAATACCTTACATATATTTAAAATTATTAAAAGAGACAAGTAAAGCGGTTTCTTACTTCTGGCGAATCATAACATGTATTTGGCCAACTCTGAGTAACATTTAGGTTATACTCGGGACCGGTAATACAGTAAAAGTCAGAGATTTTCAAGTTATAAAATTTCGTAAAATTGCCTGTAAACACAATACTATCAGGAGTCAATCTTGAATGAATGACATTATTCCCATGTAAAAATTCTAAGGCTGATGATATCTTGTTCACGCAACCTGCAACATATTCTTCAGTCATATTAATGTATCTCATCATAACATTAGCCAAAGAATCACGACATTCATGTTTGTAAACCAAATAATAGTCATCCTTATTATCAATTACCTATATTCGTTTAATTACAATAAATATAAAATTTTTTTTATTCCCACACAAAAAATATAATACACACCTTTTTTAAAGTAAGGATATTTGGATGTTTTGAATATTTAAGCATACTCTATTTAATTTATTTAATATAACGAACAATAACAATAGATTACTTTTATCACATCTAGCCCTAAACCATCAGATTTTGAGATTTTTTTAACTCCATATAATCTATAATATTTTTTGTCTAATGCTTTATTTATGTGAATACCATTATATTGTTCCCATCTCTAAAGATCACGAGATTAATTGATATTGTTATAAAAGATATATGCGAAATGTTCTATCAGAGATACCCCTATAAAGTTATAAAGATCTTTGATTGGTTTAGTTTTGAATAGGCTAGATAATTCTATTTGTTCCTAGTAAATATAATAAATTATGTACGGCAATGAATTACAATGTCCTTAAAATTATTACATCCATGGGTTTTGATGATTGAGATTCAGCTTGATGATCTTCTCTTATACGAATACGCTCAAATTCATCAATTGTTACACCTTTAAATTTATTAGAAACCAATACAATGTATTTTATAGTATTTTAAAATAAATTTAAATGACTAAAAATTTTACAGGTGGTATATATATATATATAACTTTTTTATGGTATAAAATATATTCAATAAAATTGTGTACAACTATATTTGATTCATTTTCTTATAAGGTGTAATCAATTATGCTTTGAATAAATTTAAATATTCACTTCTTATTTTAAGCTATTGAATATTATTTAGATTACTTTTTTAAAAAAAATATATAAATCAATTAAAGTATACATTTACTAAATATCTTTTTTAAATTTAAATTCGAAAAGTTGCTACAATGGATCATAGTCGGTTATGTAAATATCGCGTTAAAATTTCTTGTGAATCTAACTGCTGTAAAACAATCATAATTTTAAATACTTTTGTAGATTTTTTTGTTACTATTTATAGGATTAGTATATTAGATTTATTCATGTAATATAAAAATCAGTAAGACGGTTTATCCTTATTCGTAATTTTGGGGACCAGTTAAATTATTTTATAGTGCAGACAGATGGCTTAGCTCGTTGACATTAATGCTAGTTGCCGCTTACTGTTTTTGATATATTGTATCCCTTAACCTGAATTTAGTAGAACACTATGGTATTTGCATGTTTGTACAAAAAAAGTATATTACGCGCTGGTAGTGAGAGGAAGCCTGATGGTACGGTGAAATTGAATGCTGATAGGAAATGACTTCCTCAGTTTAAGTGATGATAGATCCAAAGTTAAACAGATGGAGGTAAAAGTGATGGTCGTCTCATAACGAGGATGTTTAGTGGGTTAAATTCCCACACTACCCCAGAATAATAAGTCAGAGCTGGTGTATTGTCGTTCGAAGGAATTATGATGCAAAACTCTGTCGCGGTGTCTACAGCGTTTATTGAAGCAATCCTGACAAACTTGAACTTCAAAGTCTAATAAGCTGCGCCAAGAATTTTACCTTGTATCAAAAAAAATAAAATTAATAATATTTGATAACAAAGAAATATATTACTAAGTTTCTGAAAAAGTGACTCAAGCTATTAATCTATATTTAGTAAATTATATTAAAAGTAAAATTTCAAATTAGCGCTAAAGTTGTTCGAAATCAATTATTTTACCATTAAATTTTTATAAAAAATTTTATATCCCATAAATGTCATTACTTAAGGTGATTAGTGGGGTTCAAATGAAAAGAGTTCCACGTTAATAAAATTTTTTTTTTAACTATCATATATATGTGGTGATTTGTTAGGCTAGGTATTTAAAAAATATGCCAAAAATAAAAATTCTATGTTATAATGTTACATATATGGATCAAATTGTATTTTATAAAAAAACATTATAAATCCAAATGCATATTTGAACGCATTTAATAATTTATATTAATAAAAAAACTAACTAGTTTTCATAATTACTTCGACTCAGTCCACTTTTCTTTTGAGTTCTGGAATAGTCGTACATCTCTGGCGGTATAAATACAGGCTTATATTTTTTTTTTAGAACATCCTAAAAGTTTTAATAGAATTCATATAAATAGTGATATTATTTTTACATCAAACTTTATAGGTTTAAAAAACTCAACACTCTCCAAATCAGTGATTTCACCGCTGAAACTTAATCTATCGTCAGGATTTACCTTTAATAATCCTATGAGAAGAGATTTTGCTTCAGCACTTAACTCATCTGTTAACTGAAATCTTCCCCTTGTAAAATAATTTACATTTATTTATATTAAAACTTAATTGTATGCCAAGATACCTTAGTATTTTTATATCAATACGTTCACTATCATTTGACACAAATGGTAATGTATAGACTAGCAAAAGATACTTTTCAAATTATAGTTAATTTATGATTTTATATTATTTTAAAATACCGATGTAACTCCAAATGACCACCAATCACATTTTTGATTATAACTCTCTCCACTAATAACCTATATCATAATTCATAATTCATAATAATTGAGTCATGAATAATTCATAATTAATTCATAGGTCATAGGTAATAAATATATATTTCCTGACATAAATATACCTCAGGTGACATAAATTCAGTTGTTCCATATATGCTATATCCTTTTTTGTCAGTTGGTACTAATTGCTTACTTAATCCAAAATCTAAAAATTTGATATTAAATAATTGGAATAAATGAACATTTATACCCGCCAATTTTATGTGCCCATCCGTACATATTAGAACACTTAAATAATAAATTAAAATCGAGTTTTATTTATAATATATAGCACTTGTCAGGTTTAATATCTCTATGAATGACATCATGATTATGTAGATAATTTATAGCTAATGCTAATTCACTCATGTAAAATCTACTCTCTGGTTCACTACACGGACGTCCTATTCCTTTAATAAAGTATGCTAAATTGCATGCGCTTGTTAGATCCAATAACATGTATAATGCTTTTTCTTTTTTGAACACTATGCATCAGTATTATTTAATTAATGATCTAAAGCATATAATTACTGTAATGTATTTTGATAACAAACTGATGACTAAGATTTCTTAGTATAATTGATTCTTTTGATAATTGAATATTAACTAAAACTATTTTTATTTATAAATAAAATTCAAATTCTTTATTTTTTACTGTCATCATGAATAATTTTTGTTTGCTTCATAGCATAAAACTTTCCTTTATCAACACCACTCATAACTTTTACAGCCTTAACTTTTGAAAAACCTCCTTCTCCTATCGTATTCATAACTTCTAGCACCAACGCCCTATCTGTGCTTTTTGCTCTACTATCGGTAGAAGTATGGTACTCTGGAATGATTTGATCATTAGTTATAAAGAATTCAAGTGTTGGATGAACTTCTTCAGATTTTGATGGATGTTTTTTTCTTTCCTTAATTCGTTAAAATTATTTCAAAAAAATATTACTACATTTTATTAGTAGTTACACGACGTAATAGACTCATTTCGTAATATGAAGAACAATTTTAATCAAGTATGTATGTAACTATAACTGGTATATGCTTTATAAAATAAGTTTCAATCTAATACAACCCTCACAACGAAAGATTACTCTTTTATCTTGGATTGAGTTTTATATTTTAAGGATTTAGGCGGATATTCAAACGTTATTTAAATATTATTCCTACTTTGTTAAACTGATGATCTAAGATTATTTATATTATATATATATATATATATATATATATATATATATATATATATATATATATAATATTTATTACGTAAATGAAATATTATTTACTAAAGTATAATACTTTTTAACGTTAGTACAATATAATTAAACATATAATTTACTCATATATTCAGAAATAAACCATTTTTCGAAATATTATAAGAATTTTAAAGTACCGCATATCAAACAATATAGTATCATAATCTCTCAGTGATATTTTAAGCATTATTTGTACTAAAATTCTTATAAGATAAAGATTTACTGTAAAAATTTCCAGTTATTTAATATCAAAAAATTTTATTCAATATTAATTCATTATTATCATGATTGATTATATAAAAAATTTATTTTTAACTAATAGATTTTATCATATTTTTTTTAAATATGATCCCTAATTCCATGTGTACACAAGATATACTTAGAGTGATAAGAAAATGTGTTATAATTCATATGATTCATGTATTAACATATTTCTATTATTCATATGTAGCTCATGGTATTTAAGAATAGGATATATAAACTATTATTGGTGATATAATTCGTATATAAAGTGACAAATTTGGATAGTTTGACATATCAGATATTGCTTTATCTTTAGTTGAGTATTAAATAATTCAAAAATAATTCTTTAATAGAACTTAGTATCTCTTGACAATATAAACATAATTTTTATATTCTGTGGGCTCGATTCCAATTCCATTTTTTTAAAATTAAATACAAACTAGAGGTTGAGTTAAAGTCCCTATATTATAATTAATAACGTTTTCACCAAAGAATTAAGTAGCTAATTTTGTTAAGTCTCAATCCGATTTATGTATATTAACAAAACATATATATTTATATATATTTTTACTTATGATTATATGAAAAAAATGGAATCTATACTCTAGGTGTGGGGTGTAAAATAAACATTACTTTCATTGAGTTATATTAGAAAAATTTGTACTCACCGTACTATTAAGATACTTTTACTGACTAATCATGATCTGTAGTATTGTAATTGTGTTTCGAAATTTCAATTTTACTTATAAATACACCGACCAGTAGTAGCGTGTAGATAAATGATGCATTTTATAACCTAACACGTATGCATAGGCAATGCTTTATATTTATTTATTAAGTATTTTGAACTACCTATTTCGTTGCCTCACAACTTTTGAATGTTACATCATTGAAATAGAATCATTATAGAGCTCTTTTGAATAAATAGAGCATTTTAGCACCATCGTTATATAACGTTATGTTAAATATAATGTGGTTGTATTAAATACTAAAAAAATATATTTTTTAAGATTTTATTAAGTTAAAAATTTATTTTAGCATAAATAAAGTAAGTTATTTCTTTAAAATTTTAGAAAGTGATGGAACACTTATTTATTCATGAACCATTACTAATAATAATGAATTCTATAAAAAAATTCTCAGTCCAGAAAAATTTTAATTTTGGGCCCAAAAATTATATTCTTAGTTTATAGAGCATTTATGCATAAATTTTTAATAATTTTTAAAGTTTTCGCATGTTATCGGATATATTCTGCAATTAATTATTGAATTAAAAATATATCTGATTAACGTAATATGGCGTAGTAGGCTATTATGAGTACACACATATTAGAGCAATTTTTACCATCATTAATTCATTAAACTTTTGATTTTTATTATTCATTTTATTAATAGATGACCATATGAGCAAAATTTAAAATAACAATTAAAAAACATTATTATACTTGCTAACATCTACTTATTAGATCATGCATTATTTTATGACTTGTATTAGTTACGAGGTCATATTTCTGGCGGAGTTTTTCATCGTAATTCTCCCACATATCAGCTCTGACTTATTACACTGTTTTAGTAATGTAATTTAGTCATATAAAAATCCGTATATTTGGAGTGATCGCTAATTTTACTCTATCTATCTATCTATTTGACGTTGGATCTACGTGAAACACCTCAACAGAGGCAAGAATTTCCCATCGTACCCTAATGCATTCTCCCACTACTGGCACGAGCTATAATTTTTTTATAGAAACATGCAATTACTATATTGTTCTTACTAAGTTATGATTAAGCGACACGTAAGACCGGAAACAATGGACGGCACGTAATTTTTAACCCATGAGCATGATTTTTTTAGTTACGAGGTTAAACCCCTGGTGCAGCCTATTAGGCTGTAAAGTTAAAGTTGGTCAGACAAGCTTTAATTAACGCTGTAGGCACACCAGGGCAATTATCCATCATACTTCAACCACATGAAATCACTCACCAGCCCCGACTTACTATTCTGCGGTAGTGTGGGAGTTTAGCCCACTATACATCCTCGTTTTGAAACGACCACTACTCCTACCATATCCATCTATTGGACGTTTGATCTACAGAAATCACCTTAACGTAGGCGGCAATTTACTAACGTACCCTAGTGCATCAGCAATCGATGTCACTTTCCCATCAGTTTTCCTCCCACTACCAGTATGTGCTATAATTTTTTATAGAAATATGCAATTACCATAGTGTTCCTACTAACATCGGATTTAGTTCTACGACAGACCAGAAACAGTGGGTGATATCAGTAAACAAATCCATCACCTCCAGGTCAGCAAGATAGGCCTATGATACTAAGCCATCTAACTCTTAAGATGAGGTTATAACTGTCAAGTCATTTCAATTCTTATAATACTAAATGTGATTTTATAAAGAAATCTATTTAGCAGATATACATTTATATGAAATACACAAGCTTAAACTACAAATAATGATTACTAGGATATGCGATGATGTTTCACATACAACCTAAGCAAAATACTTAATGATCTGTTGAAAGATTACACCCCCATTTACTATGTAGTACTATTCACTAAGACGTAAATTTTTTTTTGTATTTCGGGACTTTAACCAAATAAACAACTTTTTATACTATAAATATTATTTCATTACTCTGAAACAATAGATCGATAGGATTATACTCAATTGATCATGTTGGAGAATTAAATGTTCTAATCAACATTTGTTTCTGTCTTTGCGTCAAGCAACCTCACAAAATTAGCGAATATCATAATATTTTATATTTTTAAGCAATAATACACTACTTTTACTAATTTTATATTTAAGATTTTGTAAGTGTATGTGCAACCAATTAACAAAAGAGTTACATACGAGTAAACATCTTTACATTTCCACTTTTCTATTTGAATATAAAAAAACTATAAATCATACCTTTTAAACCAACAAACAATAGTTCCTTAGACTATGTGGTGAGCCAACAATTTCATATGTAAAATTGCGGTATAATTAAAAGTGTGTATTCCATATGCTAAAGCAATTTACAAATGAGATTTTTTATGCAATACATAAGAAATTCATATATAACTATATAATAAATTTCAAATATGAATGATTGTAATACAACGTGATGCTCTGAGCTGACAGATTTCAATATGGTAATGCCTATTTTTATTCTTAAAGAAAACCTAATTTTTATCTGCTGTCTATTTTCTTTGAGATTCTTAACTATTATAATCGTAGATTAATATCTTTCTTATCATTTCTTGTGAGCTTATATTATATTGTCCTTACCAAGATATTTCTACATAATTTGGAAGACTCAAGTGGAATTGTAATATAATCAGCTTATCTTATGAAATCTTATGGAATCTTATGAAATCTTATTATTTTGGTACCATATCTCGTAAAATAAATTCTTTATGAACATACAGTTATTAAACTACTACTACTAAAGACCATAAATTATTTTATTAAGCTTGTTTAAAAACAAAATATCGTAGGACTGGCTTAATTTAATAAAAGTTTTTGCTTGCAAAATTTGACTATCTCGCATTTTACTTAAAAGAAATAGACTAATTAAAAAATTACACTGAATCTATGATAATTATTGATTTACTTAGCATTTTATAGTTGTAAGTAACGTTACAATAGTTGTTCCTTCTAAGAAAATTATCTATAAAAAAATCTAATTTCACTAAAATTAGAAGTTTAAAGTATCACGATATAAGGTATATGATTAAATATTTATTCATTAATTTGTCAGAAAAATTAATGAGCTCCTAGACGTATAGTTGATTATAAATTAATATTTTTAAATTATTTCAAGCTATAATAATTATAATAATCTTATAAGGTGTAATCTTTGCATCTAATTAAATCATATCATTAAATTCAGAGACTTTGATTATGGTATGAGACGAAGGGTCCTAAAGCGACAATCTAAGTATTCGTAAGTATTTTCTATAATAGCCTATCCTCTTGGTATATTATCACCTAAGTATATGGCAACAAATAGCTTTTTTTGCAGATTTCAATAATTAAACATCAAAATCTCCAAAAGTCTTTATACGTCATTTAATTAATATCACTCCGTTATAATTTATAACCTTTCTAAGTTAGACCAAAAATTTATTTTAACTAATGCTTATAACATTTGAGTTTTAATTTTTAGTGAAAATAATAAAAAAATTGATTTATTGAAACTCTCTAAAAAATATAGTTAGAGTCTGTTTGTTTGATTAGGTTTTATCGCGCTATAATAATTCATATGAGACAGTTTTACTCCAAGAATGTTAAAAGTGACCTAATTGATATCTTCGGACACAACAATTAGATTTTAATGAAATTACCTTATAAATCATTACGTAAATTGTTCATCTATACGAATTTTTAACTCAAAATAAATCATTTAACAAAAGAATTGTAGCAAGTCAATGTTAAAACGTTAGCGATTGTTCTGCGGGTTAAATTTGCATGTATTTTTTAATATTTATCATGTGATTCAGATTTAATTAACATATAAAATGACACATTTAATTTTATAAGAAAATGTCTTGGTTATGAATTCTTCTTATTTTTTAAAAAGTTATAAAAACTAATTAAACGATTATGCCGCTTTTGGACATCACTTGGAAACATATTTCCACAAAACTTAGTTGATTGTTGGACTAAATTGATTATAAGTAAATGATATCTATTGGCAAGATTTTTAAAAATTTAAATAAAATTTTGCACTTTTTAACTGATAGTAGTGCTATGATCAAATATTTGTGGTCTTACTAAGCTGATTAAAATAACGTAGCTTAAATAACAAAATATAATTCCATAATTCAGTTAGGATGGTGAAAACATATCTTATCGTCTTATCCAAATTTAACAATAAAAAAACTAAGCGTAATGTGTTGGATTTTAGATAATATCGAATAACCAGTATGATAATGAGTTAAGATGGAATTATTATATACACAGAGCAAATCATAAAGCATTCACATCAGATAAAGTAATCGATACAAAATACCACCTTGTTTCAGATAGTAAAAATTGGGAAAATTATAATATGATTAATAAGTATAATTTACAGAACATCAGGGGATAGTGAGTATAAAATCTATCTATTATTTACTAAATTTGATGTTTTAACTTGTAGATATTTTACGAACAATTTAAATTATAAAACACTGTTGATTCGAATAGTAGATAAGATTATTTTAAGCAGTTTTTGAAGAAATCTAATTATCTTAAGTTTAAATGGGAAATTTCTGTTATATGCGCATATCTTAATGCCCCGTTTTGTATATTTATATACGCAATTTTGAATAAGAAATTGAGCTTAAAATAGTTTTCCTATAGAACATTTGTGTATAAATAGCTTTATTTAGATAGCCATATCATAAGAAATCGGATTAATGACACATACTTTTTTAATTAAAACATATCTACCGATTGAGTTTACTAGACTTTTAGTTTTTTTCTTTACAAAGCAAACCCCTGGCGCAGCTTATTGGGCTGTGAAGTTCAAGTTAGTCAAACTTGCTTCACTAAATGTTTTATATACCTGCAGCTAGCTTTTTATAATAATTCCCCAATACGACATCACCCGGCAGCTCCGACTTATTATTCTTTATTATTTTACTGTAATGTGGGGGTTTAATCCCACCAAAAATATAGTTTTTTCCGATCAATGTGAGATTAATTCCCGTTTTGTTTGTAGTGTACGAAGTAAAATCTATTAATATTAAACTAATGATATACATTTATCCCAATAAATTTTATTTTTAGACACAATTATTTAAAAAAATTAGAATAAATAATCGTAAAAATTTTGAATTGAATTTAATAATAAAAATAATCAAAGCGAAAAATATTCATCAATCATCTCTAACAAAGATAGAACCAAAATTATTTAGAAATTTCTTAAAGGAATGTCTGTCAAGGATATTTTTTAGTCGCTTTCTACTAAATGCAAGTCTGTTTGAAAAATAATTAACGTCTTTAAGAAAACAGGCACATCTGAAATAAAAAGCGGGGTGGAGATAGAAGATAAAAATTATCTCTCGAACAAAAAGAAGGTATGTTAACCTGGGTTGATTACAATTGCTTGCATAGACTAAAAAGATTACAAAAATGGTACAGGATAGCTATGGCATTCGTATAAGTTAAAGTGCAATCGATAGGATCATAAGAACTTTCCATTATAACTTTAAAATTACCTATCCAGTGCATAAAAGAAGAAACTGCGTATCAGCCCTAGTATCCAGGTACAGATTATATGAAAAATTCAGGAAACTGTAACTTGATAAGTTAGATAAAAATTTATTTTTCCTCGATAAAATTGGCGTTGAGTTGTCACAACACAAAAAAACCGTGCAGCAAGAGGAACTTCTCCACTTCTATCTCAAATTGGATGCAAAAAGCCTAAATATTTCAGGTGTTTATGAAATGAGCAAGTATGGCACGATTTTCCATAAGAAATAACGATAAAGCAGTTATTGGCGAGGACTTGAACGACTGTTTAATTTAACTTATGAAGTGTGCACGTCAATAAATATTAATGACTACGTCGTTGTATTGGATAACGCCGTATTCACCATTATAAGGGACTTAATGATATTATTGGTTCTCTCTCCGTAAAAATGTTATTTATACCGCCAAATTCACCGTTTTTGAACTACTTTAAAAATAAATTATAAGCTTGAAAAAATCATGTTACCAGAGCACAAGCTAAGGACAAAAAGTAACTAAAAGAGAAGATTTCTACAAAATTCAATTGTATCACTGGTACCCACTGCGATAGCTTCTATCGAAAGGTGCTTAAATATATTTAAAGGCTGAAAATCGTGATATTGAATTAGAATGATCATTTCATTTTATAAAATATATTATTATTTCTTTTAAATTAATTTATTATATCTCTACTTATGTGTGAAAAACTATAAAATCACATTGATGGAGACAAATCAAGTTTGATTGAGGAAACCCTAACCTCACATTCGTTTCAAGGAGACCACTAATTCTACCTTATTGATCTATTGGAAGTTAGCTTTATAGAAAGCACCTCATTGTAGGCAGTAATTTACTATCAGTGCATCAGCACACGATTTCACCATCCCAATACGAGCATGTGCGATAATTTTTTAAAGAAACGTGAAATTACCATAGTATTCTAAATTGATTAAGATTAAGGGATACGGTGGACTGGAAACAGTAAGTGGCATTTAAAAACAAACCCATGGCTCGAGGCTAGCAAGCTAGACCTATGCCACTAAGTCATCTATCCTCTAATTACGAGACTTTTAAGATTCGCTAAAAACGTGGATAGATCTTATCTAATCACCAATGTTTTTCTTAGACAATTTATAACAAACTTAATATAATACTAATAGTTGACAAAAACAAAAATTCTATTGAAAACATCATTTAAGGCTGCTTTTTGACATTGGGTACGCCATAATCTCTTTTAATTTAGAGGAGATTTGCTTAATTCGATCAGTTATTATTTACTGCACTACAAATAGTCAAAGTTTAATTAGTAATACCTATTAATCATACTTTTACTCCTAAATAAAAGCTAAATTGTAGTTATTAGCAAAAATAACATTTATTTATACGATTGAGTTTTAAATTAACAAACCTCAGACAAATAAAATATTTAGTTTATATATTTCACATTATAGCGTTTTTCTTTATTTATATTATAGGACCGATAAAATATATTTGTTTTACACTTAAAGAAATTATTAAGCTTGAATTTAACATAGTATTCTTAATATACCAATCAGAATACCGTTTGTATACTTGATGTTAAATTTATCTTTGAATTAAAAAAATAATTTTTTATGAGTTCTCTTACCCACTATATGCCTAAATATTAACTGTAAAATTTGCAGGCAGTCATTCCAATGATTCACATAAAGCTAATATATAGCAATTATCTCTATGAGAAATAGTTATACAATGTAAATAGAGCTTTATAGTGAACTTGTTCTTTTATTTCTTTATGATGTCTTAAATTATTTTAAATTTACTTCAATTATTAAAAAACTTTCTAAATATGCTAGTTAATCTACTCTTAAAAATCCAAAAATTCGGGTTTTATAGTAAACGATTATATATACTATGCGTCATGAATTTTTGTCACATGATGAAAATTATATGGCTGCTCTACTACCATCAGAGTCTATAAATGTATGGAGTAGTTAGAAGTTGTCGCTTGAAAGTATATATCGTCTACGCTGTTATACTAGTATTTAATGGGGTCATAAGGATCATAAGTGACAAACTTAGAACATTAGCTCTAAAATTTCAACATTATTCTCATATTAGGGAAATTGAACTTACGCACAATAAGTCTTATTTCCGAATACTTATAAGAAAGAGATTTTTTTTATTTTCTACTTTACAAATATTGTAATAGAAATATACTATTAAGTAAGAATCTTGCTCATAGCTTATATCTTTACATAGTATAATATAATACAATTATCACAAATGAAATAAAACTGTGTCCGTTAGTGGTTCCTTTTTAACAACTCACCATGATGATTAAAGAGCCCTATAAAAGTTTTGTCACTATTAGACTTTTATTGAGATTCCCTTAATAATTAAAAAAATTTAAAATTCCATGGGTACACTACCAAAGATAACAACCGTATCGTCTCATGGTAAAATTAGAAATCATCAAAGTTTAAAGAATTTTAGCTTGTAGGCCAGGCCACAGCAATAACACTCTTCGTAGCACTAAATGCCATGTATCTAATAAAATTAAATTATTTAATAACGATTAAAAATTCACGC